>NW_015505192.1:269340-269886 GCF_001515645.1 Sinocyclocheilus grahami
GCGAGAAGAACACCACTCAACGAACAGGTTCCACTTCAAAGCGTAGGCGTGTCTCGCAGACGGTGCTCTCGCCGAAGTGATGGTGTCGACTACCTCTTAGGGTATGTCATTCAGAACCTCCGCGTCCTGTCCAGGAACCAGACATGAAGTTTCCAGAGGTCTGGACGCGGGTGCCAAAGGGTGCCCCGTCTCTGAGTCAGTAAATCCTTCCTCAGAGGAATCGGCCAAGGAGGGGCTGTCGCGAGGAGCATTAGTTCCGGGAACCAGGTCCGGGTAGGCCAATAGGGTACCACCAACAGGACCTGCTCCTCGTCCTCCCTGACCTTGCACAGCAACTGTGCAAGAAGGCTCACTGGGGGAAACGCATACTTGCGAAGGCCCCGAGGACAGCTGTGTGCCAGTGCGTCCGTGCCGAGTGTTCCCTCGGCCAGGGAGAAGAACAACTGACAGTGAGAGGTTTCTGGAGAGGCAAACAGGTCCACCTGAGCGGCTCCGAAACGTCCCCAAACCAGCTGGACCGTCTGGGGATGGAGTCGCTATTCTCCC
>NW_015505192.1:270013-271404 GCF_001515645.1 Sinocyclocheilus grahami
GAAAGTGCCGCGTTGCCATGCCCACCTCGGGACTCGGCCATGGAACCAGTGCTGCAGCGGCCTCATATGGAGCATCCCTAGCGGCGTGACTGCCGCCGTAGCTGCCATACGCCCCAGGAGCCTCTAAAACTGTTTCAGTGGGACCGCCATCCTGCTCTTGAATGTATTCAAGCAGTTCAACACCAACTGATGGCATCTGCTGCTTTCACTGATGTAAAGTGGATGCCCCTGAACTTGGGAGGGCACCGGGCGAACTGAATCGCATAGCCGAGCCTGACGGTTCGAAGGAGCCATCGAGACGGGCTGGGTAGCTCTAGCCAGGCTCCCAGACACCGCGTAAGTGGCATCAACGGAACTACAGGTGTACCCGCAGTGGGGCAGCATGGAAGAATGCAGGGACCCGGCCCAGGCGTCTCGGTGCCGGTCCGAGGCAGGGTCTGGGTGTGTGTAACACTGACCTGCGTTTGAGCAGAGGGTGCGTGGGTAGTCCGTTGGTTCGTCCTCCCGATCCGCCCACTACTGCTCACTGCCGAGAGAGGAGGGTGAGTGTGATACGGCTCTGGATCGTTCACAACCCCCCGTCCCCTCAGGGCACCCAGAGGTAGAAGAAATTGCTCTTTTGTCGATTATTTGGGTACCACTGACCGCGAGGCTCTTTCGCTTACCACCAGGTCTGGCGGGGGCCTGGAAGGGGCGGCTGGCTCCTCGGCGCAGTTTTGCTGGAGGCTGCTGCGGACGCTGCGCGGGAGCGGGGGCAGCGGCCGGGGGCCGCCCTCGGCGACAAGCGGGCTGAGGCGCTGCCACCGGCGGCCGGGTAGAGGCAGCAGCTGGTCGCCGAAAAGGCCTGTCTGGGACATGGGGGCGTTCAAGAATCTTGTCTTGTTCGTCTCGTGCATGTCGGCCAGACACAGCCAGAGATGGCGCTCCTGGACCACCATAGTGGACATCGCACAACCCAGAGACCGTGCCGTAACCTTCGTCGCTCGTAGCGCGAGGTCCGTCTCGGTGCGGAGTTCTTTGAGAACTTCCGGGTCGTGACCACCCTCGTGCAAGTCCCTCAGTGCCTTAGCCTGGTGCACTTGCAGTAACGCCGAAGCGTGTAAGGCGGACGCAGCTTCTCCACAGGCCGTATAAGCACTGCCGATCAAGGCTGACGAGTGCCTACAGGCCCGGGAGGGGACCAACGGTTTGCCCCGCCAAGTGGTAGTGGCATTTGGACACAATTGCATTGCAACCGACCGCTCTACCGGGGGAACTCCCGCGTACCCCCGCGCTGGACCCTCATCAAGGGTGGTGAGGGAGGATGAGCCACTGGGCCAGTTTCTGGCAGTGAAAGGTGCCGTCCATGACCCAGCGATCTCATCATGCACCTCCGGGAAGAAAGGCACTGG
>NW_015505192.1:271447-294793 GCF_001515645.1 Sinocyclocheilus grahami
CGCGTACCCCCGCGCTGGACCCCCATCAAGGGTGGTGAGGGAGGATGAGCCAACGGGCCGGATTCTGGCAGTGAAAGGTGCCGTCCACAACCCAGCGATCTCCGGGAAGAAAGGCACTGGGGTGGGGCCCTGAGAACCAGCGCGTGCCACCCCGAGAAACCAATCGTCCAACCTTGAGGGTTCGGGACGCGGTGGAAGATTTGTGCCGGCTGGCTGGGGCATCCCCGGAGGGGAATTCCTCGCCGTGGCTGTAAGACCAGTCCGCCCACTGGCAGAAGAAGGGCGCCCCCGGCTGCCGCCAGAGGGAACCCCAGATCTAGGCAGTGGCACGGGCACTCCGCCCCCTTGCAGGTAACGGAGTCTGGTCCGCAACTCCAAGATGGTCATACCCCCGCAATGGGAGCATGAGTCATCCACGAAAGCCACCCCAGCGTGCTTCATGCCCAGACACGAGAGGCAATGATGGTGACCATCACCCGGCGCCAGGTAAGGACCGCACGCAGAAACACACGGATGGTACGACATCTACAAAGACGTTCCACCCGTGAAGCTCTTTTAGATGGAAATTGCTCTTTTAGTGTGCTGAAGCGCACAGGGGAGATGGCCGTCTGCAACACACACAGGGGTAGTGCAGCCTGTTGTGTGTAACCCACTCGACACGGGAAAACCACGGCCGCTGAAGCGCCGTCCACCAGCACGAGAGCCCACGAAGAGCGTGCTTGACTGTAGTTTGTACTACTGTAGATACTTGGTCAGGAGCAGAACGATAGAACCGCTCGGCTCCGAAGCGAAAAGCTGAAAATACGCTGCATCTGCTGCCTACTTATTCTCACGCTGTGATCAGCAGCAGCTGGATGCAATAATCACATGCCAATGTGCACTGGCTCGTTTAGTTTACACTCGAAGTAGATTGGTCTCTCTAAGCGAGATCCCAATTCGTCGGTCATCCGACGTGACGTCGAGAGTGACCGACTGAAAGGGAACCACAGGCAACATCAGTCAAAGATATTTACTCTGCAAATATATTTTTTCCTGCTATAAGCCCCCTTTTTGTGTCAATGGCGCGCCAAACTAATTTGTTCGAAGGGCTATTCGCAAGGCTTGTGTCAACATTTTCACCTGTCACTCATCGCCTGGCTCCTTGCCTCACTAAATGGCAGCTGCTGGTTCTGGTTCACAGGCTTTTGTAATATCCAAGTCATTTCTCGTCATAGACACGTCTGAACTGTCTGACCAGCGACAGGCCTCCATTTTAGAGGCAGATTGCATTAGCCATTTAAATCACCATCAGCAATGGGCCTGTCACAGTTGTTCTCACATTGCCAGCGAATGTTTCCACCCCTCAAAACTTATTTATCAGGAGAATGTTTTCATAACTGCTCACAGCTATTGAAGCAGAAGGAAAATGATAGCCCTGTCAATGCTGCAGTCAACGTTTTGGGCCCATAGAAAATAAATGTATGAATATTCCAGAACCCATCAAATTAAATCATATACGATGGACGCAGATAGTGGATATAGACATCTATGTAACTCATGTAATGCATCACAAGAGAGCTACAGGTCTGAAAATAGTACTAGAGATCAGAGCTATGTTAGTTCCAAGTGCCAGTCCTGCTCTAGAAGAGCAGGTCATTTTATACAAGACATGGCTGTCAGCTTTCGATCACGTCAAACACAGGAAGCAAGCTCTTCTTATCTACTTCTGAAATGGAAAATATGCACCTCTCTATATATCTGTTTTCCATGGTGATAAATCTTAACATGTGAGACTGTATGTCTGCTGGCTTTGTAACTCTCTTCCCAGATAAAGCATTGAGTTTGCCACCACAGAAAAAACTGAGGTAGATTCATAATTTACTTTTCCCACCAGCTTTATCCAGCCTTTGGCATGAAATAAATATGTATTTTCACAGCCTCACTCTGCAGCTAATGTTTCATGCAGATAGGGAACAATTCAAAAATAGACTGGAAAAGATTAAAAACCATCAATTTAGCTTGACTGAACTTCAGAGTTTTATTCTTCATTGTACTCTGTGATGCTAAATCTTTTCATTCCTCTTTCAAATCTACTATTATTAAAATAGTTGAGACTATAATGAAAAAAGGTGCTACTGAGTGTGACATGGCCATATGCAGTGTAAAATTACCAATGAAAATGTTTTCCAATTTTTTTTTTGTCAACGATAATGGAGATTAGATGAAAAATGTGCATCATGATGATAATTAAATTATTTTTATTTAAACAATGTTGATGAAAATATTGGGATAAAAAAATTATATTGAAAGATACTAACAATGCTTTTTTTTTTTTTAAATAATCCAATTATACTCAACATGGTTGGGGACAGGGGTGCCGCTAGCAATTTTGGGCCCTATGAAAGAATATGAGGTTGAGCTCCCTCCCGCACCAAACATACACTATATTGCCCAAAGTAAGCCCCCCCCCCCCCTTCTAATGAACAGGTTTGACTACTTTAGTAATTTCCATGAGTACAAATCTTAATGTTTGAGCATATAATGATATTCTAGGGAATTACAGTACCTTGCAAAAATATTCATACACCTTAATTTTTTTTCACATTTTGTTAAGTTGCTGCCTTATGCTAAACTGCTTTAAATTATTTTTCCCCACATCAATCTACACTCCATACACCATAATGGTAAAGCAAAAAACTAAAAATAAAAAATTTAATGATTCCATTGCATATCTGGGACAGTTGAAATCTAGCTGAGGAGCATTCATATTGCTTGTAGATGTTACAACACTTCAAGTGAAGTTAACCTGTGGCAAATTCAATTGAATGGGTACGATTTGGAAAGGCACACACATCTTAATAAAAGGTCTAACAGCTGATAATACATATCAGAGCAAAAGCCAAGCCCTGAGGTCAAAAGAACTGCCTGTAGAGCTCAGAAACAGGCTTGTGTCAAGCCACACATCTGGAGAAGATTTCAGAAAAAAAATCTGCTTCATTGAAGGGTCACAGAAGCATGTAGTCTCTGTAATCCTTAATGGAACAAAACTTTATATTTGGTGGGGATTTGAATTGTGTGATGGATACAGCTATGAATCGTTCCAACCCTAAAACTGTAC
Source organism: Sinocyclocheilus grahami (assembly GCF_001515645.1). Taxonomy (NCBI): domain Eukaryota; kingdom Metazoa; phylum Chordata; class Actinopteri; order Cypriniformes; family Cyprinidae; genus Sinocyclocheilus; species Sinocyclocheilus grahami. The sequence continues at coordinate 274,545 of NW_015505192.1, forward strand.
CACTTTTAAAAATGTCTCAGATTATTGCTGGATATATGATTCAAATTGGAAGTGTGGATCCATGGAGGTTTTTATTTCCTGGTAAAAAAGAATTCTCTTGCTTTTCACATGTCCATCAGACATACTCAAGGATAGATTATTTCTTTACTGATAAAAGGCTTATCCCAGCAATAAAAAACATAGAATACTCTGCTATTGTCGAATCAGATCACGCCCCCGTAATTCTTGATATTTGTTTTACTTATAACTACCCAACATGGTCAGTATGGAGGCTAAACACAACTTTACTTTCAGATGCAAACTTTTGCCAATTCATAGCTTGTGCGATTGACAATTTTCTACTAACTAATAAAACAGACTCTATATCACCATCATTATTATGGGAGACATTTAAGGTTGTAATAAGAGGAGAAATAATATCATACTCCGCCTTACGTAATAAAGAAAGGAAAAAAACACAAGAGAAACTCATCGAATCTATACAGAAAACTGACTGTCAGTATGCTAAGGCCCCAACGGCAGAACTATATAGAGAAAAACTTAGTCTTAAGACAAAATATGATTTACTATCAACAGAAAAAAACAGAACGTGGTTTTTACCCGTGCCAGGTTTTACGAACATGGTGAAAAGGCAGGCCGTCTTCTTGCTCAACAGTTAAAAAGTAAATCAGCATCTCGGCTTATTCCAAAAATAAGGAAAACATCGCAAGAAATTACAGTAGATCCCCAGGAAATTAATTCTGTTTTTCATAAATATTATTCAGATCTGTACAGTTGAGAATTTCCACACGATTACTCTTTCATGTCAACATTTTTGGCTAATGCTAACCTGCCCACAGTTAAAATAGACCAAAATAATAATCTTGATAAACCTATACAACTTCAAGAGATAGAGGATTCAATCAGAGCCATGCAAAGTGGTAAAGCCCTGGGACCAGACGGGTTTCCCGTCGAGTTTTATAAAAAATGTTCCTCACAACTATCCCCTTTGCTTCTTAATATGTTCAATCACTCTCTTGATCAATCAAAACTGCCATCAAGTCTTACACAGGCCCATATCACAGTTCTTCCGAAGCCAGATAAAGATGCCCTTGATTGCCGTTCTTACAGACCTATTTCCTTACTAAATGTAGATGTTAAAAATGTATCTAAAGTACTGGCCTCTAGAATAGAGTATATAATACCAGATATTATTTCACAAGACCAGACAGGCTTCATAAAGGGGCGCCACTCCTTCATTAATATTAGGAAACTTCTTAATGTTGTGCATTCTCCTGCATCAGAAGGTAATCCTGAAGTGATTATTTCTCTAGACGCAGAGAAAGCGTTTGATAGAGTCGAATGGAACTATTTATTTGCTGTATTAGATCAATTTGGATTTGGCTCAAAATTAATTTCCTGGATTCACCTGCTTTATCATCAACCTAAGCCAAGAATACGCAGGGAGTTTCTTGAAAAACCTAAAAAGGACGGAGGACTGGCTCTCCCAAATTTGCTAAATTATTATTGGGCAGCAAATTCACAAAAAGTTATTTATTGGTTTCAGTCCCCACATATAGAATGGTGTGAAGCGGAGGCTAAATCTTGCAAATCAACATCGCTGTCGGTGCTGATTACAATGAAGTCACCATTCTCACCATCGCAGTTTTCCTCAAGTCCAGTTGTAATTTCGACTCTCAAAATATATAATCAGTTTAGACAAGCATTTCAACTCACAGAATCTTCCTTGGAAACCCCCATATGTAATAATCATCTTTTCCCAGCTGTCAAGCTAGATGCTACTTTCAAGCAATGGCAGGACTTGGGCATAGCTAAATGCAGTGACTTTTTCATTGATAATATTTTTGCTAATTTCAATGACCTGATTCAAAAATGTAATCTTCAAAAATCTGATTTTTTTCGTTATCTCCAGGTTCGACACTTTATTCAGGCCCATTGCTCTGTGTTTCCTCAAATGCCCTCTGAATCAGGATTGGACTTGGTTCTTAAGACCCCTACACACCTCAAAGGCCTCATTTCCAAAATATATAACTTAATTATGACATTCCAAAATAGATCACTAGAGAAGATCAAAACAGAATGGATAGGAGAGTTGGGAATTGACATATCCAAAGACACTTGGGACAAAGCTGTTGACAGAATAAATAGGACTTCATCTTGCGCACGACTCAATCTGATTCAGATGAAAGTTTTCTACCGTATTCACTATAGTAAAACCAAACTGGCTAAACTATACCCACATACACACACATCCTCTCCCCTGTCCCCCCATGGTCTTTTTTTGTTTTGATTTGTTTTGTTTTGTTTTATGTTGTGGGTAGAAAAAGTAAAAAATGAATGCCTTTGAAAGTGCCTTTGTCACTGAATCCTTTCAATGTACCTTGTTTTGATAAAAATATAATTAAAAAAAATATATAATAATATTTTATGGCATGACACATATCTGGTATGTAAAGTCGGGTTTTTATGTGTAGTTAATAGATTACACTATTTGTCTACTTTGCCCATCACCATTTATTGATCAAATAACAATCTATAAAGGTGCAAAATGCATTTACTTCGAGATATCGAGATATTTCCTGATATAGTTAACACGTTTGGAAATGTTTTGAATAAAAAGGAAAAATAAATAAATAAAACATAAGCCTATATATCAGTTATACAGTGCTATCGTGGATGCTGTGTGTCAAAAAAAGTAAAAATTGTACCGATCCCAAACTTTCATCACTAAAATATTTTTCGTGCCCCCTCAAAAATCATGAGTGCATGACGCCTCTGACTACATTCATGTTTTTATACAGTCTATGATCGGAACACAGTTCATGCACGTACAGCTCACTTTTAACGTGCTGGTTATCTGAATCGGGTGTGTTAACTAAGCGAGACATGCAAAATATGCAGAGCGAGGGGGCGAGACGACTGGTGTTTCCGAAGCATCATGTGACACTGAAGACTGGAGTAATGATAAAAATAAATTTTTAAATATATCAAAATAGGAAACAGTTATTTTATATTGTAATAATATTGCACAATATATTATGGTTTATACTGTATTTTTGATCAAATAAATGAAGGCTTGGTGAGCATAAGAGATTTCTTTCAAAAAAAGTAAAAATTGTACCGATCCCAAACTTTCATCACTAAAATATTTTTCTTTCTTTTTTTTCTTTTAAATTTCTACAACCCATCACCATTTATTGATCAAATAACAATCTATAAAGGTGCAAAATGCATTTACTTCGAGATATCGAGATATTTCCTGATATAGTTAACACGTTTGGAAATGTTTTGAATAAAAAGGAAAAATAAATAAATAAAACATAAGCCTATATATCAGTTATACAGTGCTATCGTGGATGCTGTGTGTCAAAAAAAGTAAAAATTGTACCGATCCCAAACTTTCATCACTAAAATATTTTTCTTTCTTTTTTTTCTTTTAAATTTCTACAATTTACATTTTAGTCAGAATAAAACTGACTAATCAATATGACTAAAGCCAAAGGATTTTTTTGCAAATAGACAAAAAACTATAGCCACAACAAAAGGCTGTAAAATGAACACTGCTCATATATAACGTCACAAACACCAGCTGCTGGAGTGCATGACGCCTCTGACTACATTCATGTTTTTATACAGTCTATGTTCGGCACACAGTTCATGCACGTACAGCTCACTTTTAACGTGCTGGTTATCTGAATCGGGTGTGTTAACTAAGCGAGACATGCAAAATATGCAGAGCGAGGGGGCGAGACGACTGGTGTTTCCGAAGCATCATGTGACACTGAAGACTGGAGTAATGATAAAAATAAATTTTTAAATATATCAAAATAGGAAACAGTTATTTTATATTGTAATAATATTGCACAATATATTATGGTTTATACTGTATTTTTGATCAAATAAATGAAGGCTTGGTGAGCATAAGAGATTTCTTTCAAAAAAAGTAAAAATTGTACCGATCCCAAACTTTCATCACTAAAATATTTTTCTTTCTTTTTTTTCTTTTAAATTTCTACAATTTACATTTTAGTCAGAATAAAACTGACTAATCAATATGACTAAAGCCAAAGGATTTTTTTGCAAATAGACAAAAAACTATAGCCACAACAAAAGGCTGTAAAATGAACACTGCTCATATATAACGTCACAAACACCAGCTGCTGAAAGTATGTTTCAAGCAGGCTAACATCAAATCAAGCATCCGTATAACAATTCAAACAAGCATTCACTTAAGACCGTATGATAATACCTCTTTTGTTCATTGACTCTTCCATGACACACAGCTTGAGTCCCATATCCCAGCTGTGGGCTGTTAAATGTAAATGAACTAGCATACAATTTAAATGATCCTCTCAGATACATGATACATGTAACATGTATTTTTCTGATCTTTAAAAAGCAATCAATCATAGGGAACTTGTAAAGCATACTCTATGCTTGGGGGGGAAATGGTTCTTTCAATCTTGACTGATGTGGAAGAAAATGGGAATAGGATGGGGGGAAAGCATGAAAAGGGAAAAAAATAGACTTTGAGGGCTGATCTGGGCTCATCTCTTCTTAAATTACTGTTCAAGTAAACTTGGTTGAAGCTCTGACAGGATTAAACAGATAATCCCATAACAGAGACATCGCAGAAGTCACTTCCCTCCACTGGGGTTCCTGTTAAAGCACACTATATAATCCAGAGTTCACTCCAGTTGCATCCTGGAACTAGTAATAATACCAAGAGTGGCTATAAAAGGGAGTTTTACACTCCTTGACAAGGAATGCTTCAGAAATTCTCCATGAATATCACCCGAGTCTTGGTCCCCCTATGTGGTCACAGTGCCTCTTTTGAAACTGTTCACTTTGCACTTAAGTAACTATAGATGTATCTTTTAGCTGGCCTTCACTAGAAATTATTTCTCTAGATCTTTCTTCACACCTTTCTTTTTTCCCCTTTTATATTAGCACTAGTTTTATTTTAGTATCATCTTGGCTGTCTGCAGTGTTCACACATTATGGCCACCATGGGTAAGTGTGACATTTTTGTGTTGTTGTCTGGTGGTCTTTAGCATTCATGCAGTGAGGTGTTTTATCACACAATTCGACCCCATAAAATCTCAGCTGTGTGACTGACGCATCATTTTTCAGTTCTTTAGAATCGTGGGTAAAAATAATGGGCTGGATAAGTAATCTTACAAGACTTTTCACCATCTAACTCCACACCATGTTCTGGTAGGTGGTACGATTTGCAACACGTCTGTCATCTATTAATGTAGAAAGCTAAACAGTAAATGTTCTTTTAAGCGCTAAAGGTGCAGTCACATTTACTGCTGCTTTGCAAAATCCAGTCATTCCAATAGAAACCTGTGCAATTGGGAGTTTCGCATAAGGGTGATAAACTTCCCCATGCAGATGTCCCTCATTTTCAAGTTGGTCACATTAATTTGCTGTGTTCACCAACAAAAACTTGCTTGGTTTAACAGTGAATTTTGAGTAAGTGGTGCTTCATACATCTTTACGATTCTGACAATAGAAAATGGACCTTTTTTTCTTTGTTATGTTGAACACCAAAAAGATATATGAAGAATGTGAAGAATTTGAAGAGCAGCTGATGACAGCTATTGACTTCCATAGTATTTTTTTCCATACTATTGAAGTCAATGGCTACCGTCAACTGTTTGGTTATCAACATTCTTCAAAATGTCTTTGTGTTCAACAGAAGAAAAGAAATCAGGCAGGTTTGGGAGATCTGAGAGAGTGTTATGAGGCACTGACAGGTGTTGGGCACAAAAAAAAAAAAAGATCAAAAATAAGGTAGAACTCCAACAAAACTTGAATTCCCTTTCTGTCCATAACCACAAAAGGAACAATAGATTAAACTGATTGGCAACTTCAAAAATTACCTCTGCTGATGAACAGTTCCAAGAACTAAAATATTAAATTAAATCATAATGCCTGCTAAGTTTTTTTTAATTAAATCTCATTACATTTGTAGTCTCTTTCAACTCGACACAGATAGATAAGGCAAGTACAATTGAAGCAATTTAAAGGTGAAATCTGTAATTTCTGCAAAAACACAATGTTTAATTAATTCACCAAACTGAATTTCAAATATAATGGCTGTTTAAAACATACTAATAACAAACGGTTGAGTTAGAGTATATGCTTAGACGTACAGTTTTCTTTGCATATCAAGCTGAGAATGCATTTTAACACAAAAAAAAAACTGCACAAATAAACATTAAATACTTTAACATAACTTAAATAGTATAACTTATAACTATAGTTTGTAGCTCTCTAATAATTTGTGACAAGTGTATGCATATATAACACTGTGGTTGATCTCGTTCTCGGCTCATAACTGGGATTATTTTAAATGCCATCACAAGAAAACCTTCGATGAAGAAAACCTAAGAGCGTCTATTCTCAAAAAGAACAAGGCTTTAGGATCAAACACACACTCTGAATACTGACTTCATGGTGTTCGAATGCTGTTCTACACCAGCCTGATTTCATGCAAAATTACTTTCTGTTCTATCCCACAAGGCACTGGGCTTTATTACCACATGGATCGGTTCTGGCCGTCCAGCTCCCACACGATTGTCTCGGATCAAAACTTTTCTTCTTAACTTATATGCTTTAGCTTCTAGCTGTGAAATAGCAATAAATTCTGAATTGAATTATGCAATACACCCTGGGATGTGAAGATGGCATTAAAATATTGTCCTTCGCCTAAGCGTCGAATTAAACAAGGCCCACACATTCCTGTGGCTCTGAGCGGAGCTGCATTTCTTAGGACTGCGCTTCAACCTGCAACCTGTGTGAAGCGTGCACTGTCTCGTCCGCAGAGAGCTGCACTCTGTTCTAATCAGGCCCTCCAGCTGTTCTTTCCTTGGCAAGGTTTAAGTTACCATAGTGACGGTAACGAGGGTTCCAAAGAGTTTTACAGAACATCAGGAATTTAGCTCATGGAACAGGCATGCACAAGCTCACGAAGGCAGCTCTAAAAGTGGGTGGAGTGCTTTTGGCAAGTCGTTCTGCCTCGCACGGGGACACCTGGTCGTGCACCCTTAAACGAGCTGCCACAAATATGGTTGCTTCTTAACGACAAGCAGATAATCATGCAAAATGTCTCTAAGCAAACCCAACTAGCTCACATTCTCAACAACACCTTGTGTTTTGGGGTGGGGGGTGGGCATTTTGTCAGTTTCCACTCAAGACAGACTGCAGTAGGCAAAACAAGCAGACTTTAGGTGTTCGCTGATGGTCTGAAGCACCCGCAGTGAGCCGGGAGTCAGTGAGTTGGTACTAATGTGTTGATTGGGCCAAAAGTGAGGCTGAGAGAAAAGAGCATTTTGATGAAGGCCCGCTGGGATGCCAGCCCTCCACTGTTATTACCCAGCTTTTAATTACAGCGTGTCAGGAAGAGGGGCGGAAAAGCACAGGTTTCTCATGTCTGATGAAGGGGACCGTGCACATGAGATGCTCAAGGCATTCTCACAAAACAAATGAGGCGGGATGGAAAATATATATGCATTCAATGAGTCCCTCGATTAAAGAAAGAGAGAACGAAAGAAAGAAAGAAAGAAAGAAAGAAAGAAAGAAAGAAAGAAAGAAGGTGTGAAGGTGTGTTTCTGCACATATATAAGCGTAGAGACTATAAGGCCTATTTACACCTGTGGATAATGCTTGACTACATTAAAAGACGCACTTTGATCAGATCACTGAAAATAAATTTTGAGGTGGGCAGGGTTAGATTCTGACCACATGCATTTTTGTGATCCGCATTCAGCTATGTAACTGATATGTAATGAGTAACGCTGCAAATAAACATATAGCCTATATTGCTTTAATGAATGTGCAAGCAAAAGCTGTTGCAGATGGCTTTTTTATTTTAATTCTGCTCTTGCAATGTGAAGGACAATAGACACTTGTGATTTGTTCAACCGATTTAATCAACAACATCCAATTATTTATCTAATTATTTCACTGGAATCTTATTGCTTTTCCCACATTTTCTTCCTTTTTATTCACTTCTAATTCCCATTAATTTCCTTTACTGAGGGGCTCATATGGAAAAGAAAAGGAGGAATTTTGAATGATTAACCAAAGTAAATTGCATGCTGTTCTTGAACCATTTGGAGTATAGTTTTGGTTTCTTTTGAAAGGTGACACTCGGAAATGTATTCTGTTTAGGAACAAACATCAGAGTGTCACTGTAAGTCTTACTGGTATTGAGTAATAGAACTCTGAACACATTGAAAAAGGAAAAAACATTCCGCCTACATTTTTATTTTTTTTTTGGAAACAGAAGATGCCTGAAGATGACTATAGCTGGGAGCTATTAGTTGGAAAACACAATGGGATCACAGCATGAAGCCTTGTTGGCGATCTGACAAAGACATTTGCATCATTCAAATCACAAGAATCTCAACTTTCCAAAGATATGTGACAGGTTTAGCTTTTTTTTTCTTTTTTCCGCAATGTGCAAAATATTAACAACTAAACTAAGCTAACAAAACTAAGACTCATCATGCCGTGAAACCTTGGAATGTTTGAAAACACAACTCACTGTAACTAAGAGGCTTCTTGGAAAGTGACCGAGTGATTGTCTTATGCAAACAAATCTCAATCGTCTACACACACGCAATACACATACACACACCTCCTCTCGGACAAATCACATTCACAGTCAGCATTACAGTCTATTAGTATTCCAACGGCGACGCCTCGAATTTGCATCCAAACCTGGAATGTAATATACATGATGTAAAATAATGCTATTCTTCATTGTCAATTTGCTTGGACATAAAAGTACATTAGACGGCTGCCGCATTCCAGCTTGGGCAAGTCAGAACAGACTCGGGCAATGAGAAGCCGCATTGCCATCAGCAATGGCGAGAGATGAACTGAGAGAAAGCAGTATACAGAACACATCGCCAATAGGGAAACCCCCACATTTCTTAAGTTATACAAGTTGTTACATTTAATTCAAAGCATCTTTGCCAAGAATTACAGGTTAATATATCTAATAGCAGCGTGAAGGTGAAGCGCATGGACTTGTTTTATGTGTCAAAGGATACTTTCTAATCATGGCTTTCATGTCATAGTGTGCAAGCAGGAGGTTTTCGCATGAGCAGAGCAGAGAACCACAAAACAGCTGCATTCCTGCATGCATGAGTCAGACGTGGGGGAAACGGGATGCATTCGAGTCTTTAAACCGATCAGTATTCATGCTCTCATGGGAGAGAGAAATGAGAAAAGGTAGATTCTGAGGTAGATGGAGCGATCTAGCATTCTATGGAGTTGCACACACACATTCAGGGAAAGAAAGAAAGAATGAATACATTCCTGGGCGCGTTGAGACAGATTTGCCGCCTACAGGGAAGAGGCTACTGTAACCCAGCACCATTGTGCATGTGTGTGTATGTCTGTGTGATGGGGGTCAGAGAAGCATAACTCTGCCCTGTCCCGAAGTATCAAAGTAATACAGCCAGGTATATTCGCCACAGCACATCTCGATGAGTCTACTGCGCTTTCATCTCATCATTAAATGGTCTCTTTAAACCGGAATGCAAATTAAATTAAAAATTTAAATCAATTACAGAAACCTTGACACACTGATTGTAAGCAACTTTTTTCCTATAGTGAAAATGAAAATAAATACAGCATTAGTGTCATTGGCAAGTATTAAGAGATTTTAAAAATATTTTATTTTTTACAAAATATTGTATTTAATTTCTGAATATTTTATATTCAGAAAATGATATTTATAATTTGATATTTAAAATTAATAGTTGTCCAGTCAGCTGTAGAAATCCTTGTAGTTAAACCACAGTAGATGACAAATGTCAATAGCATTTTTTTTGTTTAAAAATATTTTAAATAAATTAATATTTACTAAATTAAATACTTTCTTAACTAATTTAAAAACTATTTTAAATATTTAAAAAAACTTCTGTTATATAATTTTTTTAAATTAAATCAAACCATTAACCTTGTATCCATTTATTGTATTTTAAATCTTATAAATAAGATTTAAAATGGGGACAGAGTGAGTGATTTCTGCAGCTGATTGTTTGGACAAACACTTGGGGACAAAGACTTCACCCTCAAACAGCAGGGAGGATGTTTGCCTTTTACCTCCATTGACACAGCGTTTGTTTTCTGCCAAAGTTTGACTTGGGTCAGTTAAACAACTGTTTTTTTTCTGGAGAGAGCCTGTTTCTTTCTTTGGGTTCTGACCAGATGCTTGCATTGTAAGTTTAAGAATGCTGCAGTGGCCTGTAGAGCAAACAATGACAAACAAAAGTCTAATACAAAATAGGAACATTTTCACTAATCCAATTTGATAAATGTTTTTCATTATAAATCATCACAAACTAGAATTTCAATGTTGTCTTCACTGTATAGACAACATTTAGGCTTGTTACATGGGGTTATGCTCACCAAGGGTTCATTTATTTGTGCAATACTGTGAAATATCATTACAACTTAAAATAACTCTTTTCCATTTCAATTCATTTTAAAATGTAAAAACTACTCTAGTAAAATAATTCCAGTTTTTAGGGTCACATGAGTCTTCAGAAATTTGGTGCTCAAAAATTATTTATTATTATCAATGTTGAAAACTGTTGTGCTGCTTAATATTTAATGGATTAACATTTTAATATATCATATTTTGGTAGTTTTTTCAGGATTCTTTGGTGAATAGAAAGTCCAAAAGAACAGCATTTATTTGAAATAGAAATCTCTTGTAACATTTTCAATGCCTTTGCTGTTCCTTTTGATAAACCTAATGAATCCTTGCTGAATAAAAGGACAATAAGTAATAAGTATTACTCATAAGTAATTAAGCTCATAAGTGCTTGGAGACACTCACAGAGACAGTGCTGATTGTGACACACCTGCAATAGAGATTTTATCTGACAGGATTTCAATCCTCCCCCTCTGGTGTAGAGTTCCTGGGGTCGGGAAGAGACAGAGACTGCATGCATGCTCAGACAGCTCTGCAAACTCCTCATACAGATTCATAATCATCAAAGATTGCCCTAAAACAATTAATGAAGTGAAATGAGTTTTTCTTTTCTTTCTGGAAGTGGTCAATGCTAAACATGTCTCTAGCTTTAAAGAAAACAGGAAACTGACCTTCTTCAATACCTCAAAAGTTGTCATACAGCACACTATATAGAGTGGATTGGATCAAACTACTGATTGCAACATCCTCTTTTGCAGACGTTTGCAAAGTTTACCTATTATAGGCATGTGTCTTAATAAACCTTTTATTGACTACACAGTTTCCAGAAGCTGCCCTAATTAATTTGACCACATCAGTGTTTGTATCAGCTTGCAAATTTAGCAGATTACACAAGCCAAGCGAGACAAAATCCTACAAAATGTGCCACATGAAATCGTATTCCCAGGTGACTGTGAGAATTAGTCCTCAGGAATTCCATCAGATCTGTAATCAGTCAAACCCCCACTGCTTCCTACCCACATGCCCATTGTCTTGTTTCGAATGCCTATAGAAATCAACAGGAGGGGTGGGGCATTCCTGCTCCTGTTCAGACTTGAGCTCATCGCACACAGTAAAAAAACATGCCATTTTAAACACGATTTTGTAATACAATGTGAAGGAAGTTACAGCTATAAAAACCAAAGTCTGTGGCTGTTTGTCATGTCAGCACAGGTAATGGTCCTGTTAAAAACATGGGAAAGAACGCATGTATAATGAGGCATAACTTTAATGTATTTTAGAGCAAAAATGAATGAATATATATGCAGAAATGTGCCAATAAACACTAAAAGACAACAATAAAAAACCTAAACCCCAAATGCTATAAGAATGATCACTGAACTTTAAGATTCAGCATGCTAGCTATGCTTTAGCAGACAAATTGAGCACAATATATTTGAGATAAATAAGCAAGCAGTGCGCGGTAAGTAAACCAAAACATCAAACTTAAATTATTATACTATAAATTCACATTTTACTTGCTGAGTAAGTGTCATTAGGTGTGGTTCAGATTTATGATACGAAGGGGTGCGGTTTGCAAAAAAAGGCTAATTCCCATTGGTCGCTGCCTGCTGGTGTAGCAGCGCTACCTGAAGCAGGTAGGCAAATAAAGACAGACCTGAGAAAGAGGATCACACTGCTGCTCATCACGGTGGGAATCAAGCGCACATTGGGACCAACTAAAAACGTTCAAGACCTTCATGCTAAGGGTTTAGGCCTTTTTATTTTTTGCAAGGTTTAACAGAAAACAATATCTGACTTTTTGTTTGTTTAGCACCAAGTTGGATCTAACGCCATGAGCAAGGTGAGTGTGTGGTCAAAGTCAAGGTGGGTAACATTAGCAATTGTCTTAAGAAAATGCCATTTGATTTACATTTTAAAATATTCTTCTACATTCTGCTTGACGGCAATGATGTTAAAAAGATAAACTAAAAAAAGTACTTTAGGTTTAAAATATGTATTTTTTTTATTTTGATTGTATGCATGTAAGAGGGTAAATCTGTGCAGATCCGTACTAAAGCGTGTGGAAAACCCCCCTCTCAAACACACATGCATGTTCGCGGGGGGTGGGGGTTTAGGGTTGTGTTACACTGTGTTGGGAGTCAAAAAGCCCAGTTTTTTTGTGGTTGGCAAAGTAAACAGGCCTCGTAACTGTATGACCTACAGGCACAGAGGGAGAGACAGGTTTGGGCTCGCTGAAGGGAGAGGCCAAGTCACAGAGTACATTCTCTCACACTCTCTGAAGGCAACAACTGCCGTCACAATGGAACTTGAACCTGCACAACAGTTAAATCAGTTAGATTTGGAAATTAAAATTTTCAAAATTTGCCCGTTAGATGTACAGTCTTTAAGTAATCCATATTCCCTGTGATTTATTTATTGACAGTGTGCTTATATTGTGTTATACTTCATACAGGTACAGAAGAGCTGTGGAAGCCGAAATGCGGTTTTATCTGCTCTGTGAATTCTATCCTTCATTCCACCGGAGTCTGTGTAGCTGTCCAATCAGATTTCAGTGGTGTGAAGTGTAGGAGACATGGAAAGATCACTTTTTCCACAACCGGCAAAGGTTCAAGGCCTGTATCGTGTTAACAGAAAACGCAGCACGGTTATAAGGTGAAACACATGTCAAAAATACAACTACAAGTTTTAGAAGGCATGTATGACTAGTTGTCAGTTGCAGTATAATTTGTAATGTGCTTTCAATGCAGGCTGTGACAGTTGTATGCTTGCACGGATCAATGCGGGCCATGACAGTTGTATGCTAAACACTGTGAATGTTAAGCCCTGACTCTCCTATTGTGCATTGAATGCTTTTCAGAGTATCTAAACATCTATCTAAAGCATCGTACCTCACTCTGCCCTTTAGCGCACAGCGACAGTTCCACACAACATGGCATGTTTGTTCATTTGCTGCTGTGGAGAGAGCCAAGGCGGTCTAAGTACACACACACCCACACATGCATACAAGATTCACAAAGCCTGCCAAGATGTATTTATGTATCCTGGTTCAGCCTTTATCCTCTCAACCCACACTAATAAACTCACTTTACAAAATGTGTTTGTGTGAATTGCTTAATCCTGACAATAAACTACTATAATAAAACATAACCCTTACTCATTCCCCTGGCATTTGTAGTATGAATGTTGCGGTTTATGAATTTCAATTAGTCCACCAAATATGTGACCTGCTCTTTGCATGCATACGGTGAGGTTGAGATGATGTTAATCTTGGGAATGATTTCACACAAAGCCAAGCTGAGGTGAAGCGAGTTCAAAGCAAGGCAAGTGTAGTGCGAGACACCCTCAGCTTTACAGAGGCCTTTAAAGTTCATCAACACTCAATGCAAAGAAACTTCTTTTGAGCAGTTTAGCTGATTCCCTTTGTGAAATTGCTCCTCAAAAATGAAAAATAAATGCAAAGTTTGAGATTCACCTCAAGGTTACACAAGTGGCTTCTCACGATCAACAAAACTCTTGTTTTTTGATTGTTAAATCATGTTTCGACTTGATCAGGGCCTATTTTAAAGGCCTCAATAATGAGATAACAGCGCTGAAAATACATGTTCAGCCAAAGCAAAGGAAACTATGTCATATGAAACAATAGTATCATATAAATATCATATAATTTTCGAACACAGCTTTGATTTTTAATACTTTTAATGTGATTGGCAGAGTTATATAAGAGATCATGTACATTATGCTGGTCATTATCAGAACAATAATAAACCCAGGCGCAAAGCGAAGATTAATAATAATAATTGATGCATTTAGCAGACACTTTTATCCAAAGCGACTTACAGTGCATTCAGGCTATACATTTTTTACCAGTATGTGTGTTCCCTGGGAATTGAACCCACAACCTTTATTGCTGCTAACGCAATGCTCTACCACTGAGTCACAGGAACACGAAGGGCTTATAACACTTATATATCACTTAATATATAGGGCTTATATTATTATGTGAAAATGAGAGTCTGACTGTACATATATACCTTACATAACACCTGACCATCTCTTTAACAGTGTTAAAAATAGTATAAACATAACCGGTTTGATTATATATATATATATATATATATATATATATATATATATATATATATATATATAGGCAGACACAGTATATATAATCAAACCTTTTTTAATATGCCTATTAAATACAAACAGCTTTTTAAAGCATAAAATGCTCAAACATTTTTCAAAAGAACTATATTTCACTAAAATCTTATATAAACACTCAAAGTTAACAGGAGCGTGTAGCAAGCAACAAGCTTAAATAATTACAGATATCCAGTCAACATATTTTACTCAGAGCATCAAAAATAAACAAACAAAAATTACCAAGAAACCTCTCAAAAATATTTTATTTTTATTTTCATATATACAAAGTTATCTCGTGAAACTCTAGATGGCGCAGGCCGATTAATCTGATATAATCACATCATCATTCACATGGCGCAGTGGCTGACTGGTTTCTTTTCACATCAGCAGCCAATAAGCTTGCTGCTCAACATTCAAATACTTGTTTAATGCTTCCTATAGCAGTTGCAGCGCGCTTCATAAACCCTCCACCTTCCCCAGCTCCACCTGTATTGATTTACTATGAGGTGATTTCATGTGTTATATGTGCAGCAGCAGTATTTCCTACATGCTCACAGCATCAGGTCTATGGATGTATTTACAGTAGAAAGTCTCGCTACTTGCTCTGACGCTGCAGCCTAGATCTATTCCGCCAAGACCAAACACATTAACATGAATATTATCATGCAAAACTCTCAGAAAGTTGTCATGACAGAAATATAGATTTGTGTGTGTGAGAGAGATTTTATTATTTTGTTGTATTATTATTATTCTAGGAGTTTCTGAGATACTTTAATCAATAGAAACTCTAAGATGTAAAAACAGCATTCTGTAAAAAACAGTGTGAAAGTATAAAAATGTAACCTGTCTCGAGCAAATATTATTCTTATGGCTGAAAATATTGCTTTGTGCTAAATTCACATTCATAGTGGTTTATTTTTAATTAAAATCCCCAAAGAAGAAAAAAAAGTCAAAGAGGATAAGGAGAAATGGCAAGGAGACCTTGCTGAAGACCTTGACTATATCAGACCATGGTGATCGCAGCCTCCAGCACTGGCTGTTCCTTCAGCAAAAACCGGCCAAACAAAGCCATTGTCCAGAGAACAGAACCGATTGTTTAGTTTCAAATTTCACACTTGATGACTCATGATTCCAGATGATTTGAAAATAAAGACAGACCAAGAGATGTAACGGCCATCTCCAAGATTTCAGTTACAATGCTAGCATCGATGCTCAGCTTCTTCCTCCTCTTCCTCAGCCCAAATTTTGCTGATGATACAGGTGAGTGGAGATGGCTTGCAGCAGATGTAAATAAACAGACACAAAGTTCTGACTGACTGATCCACCTGCTGTGCAGTATTGGTTTATTCTCTGAAGGTGACAGTGATAAAAGGGGAAAGGGAAATATGTCTCTCCTATCACACATCCCCATTAATTGATTACACCTCTTCTCTGCGATGTCACACGCCTGCCTCTCCCATGATATTCACAGCTGTTCTATACATTCCTCAAAGGATGGTATCAGCTGCAGTCATAACAGCAGCCATAAAGACTGTCAAGCGGGACACAGGTACACCTAGAATGGCACAGGCTCGAATGTATGTATATATACCTCATGTGTGTGCATGTTGGAGAGAGAGGTGGAATAGTTACATGACAAATTATAATAACCAAATGTTATTAAATACTGCATCTCAAGACATGAATCAATTAGTTGAATAAAAAGGTAATAACAAATAAGAAAATGGAAGATATTGTCATAAATGTCATGTTAGCAATAAGACAAGTTAAAATAATTTTAAAAATTAAGAAAACACTTAAAATGTGTCTTAAAATGCTGAATTTCATTCAGTTGCACTCTGTCTGTTTGAAAGGAACGTGTCCAGTGTGTATGCGCCTCCTCCAGAGTGTTCATTACTGCTAATAATCACACTACAACCAATCACAAAATTAAAACAAGATTAAAGAAACACTCATTTTTAAACCTAATAAGAAAAATAAAAAAATTACTACAGAAATTTCCATGCTTTCCCAAAATGCTCAGTTCTCTTATCCATCTCTAATACATACAGTATGCTACCATTCATAAGTTTGGGACATTTTTTTATTACTTTTATTCAGCAAGGATGCATTAAATTGATTGAAAGCAATATTAAAGTCCTTTGTTACAACAGATTTCTATTTCAAATAAATGTTGTTCCTTTGAACTTTCTATTAAAATGTAGCATGGTTTCCACTATAGTATTAAGCATGTTTTCAACATTAACATCATCATAACATCACATTAGTAAGAAATTATTCTTGAACACCAAATAAGCATTGAACAGAATGAATTCTGAAGGATCATTTGACACTGAAGAAGCCAGAATTGCGTGATATAAACTCGCAATTGTGAGACAGTCAGAATTGCCAGATATAAACTCACAATTCTGACTTAAATCTTAAAGGGGTCCTATTATGCTTTTTCACTTTTTCAACGTTAATTAGTCTGTAATGTTGCTGTTTGAGCATAAAAAAGATCTGCAAAGTTACAAAGCTCAAAGTCCAATTCAAAAGGAGATATTGTATTTAGCAGAAATCACTTTTCAAAAACTACAGCAAACGACTCGTTTGGACTACAACGCATATTTATATCACAAATCCCAACGAATGGGATGAGACCTGGTTGAGCTGCACTAGAGAAGGCAACCAGTGTTATCACTATGTCGGAGACACGCTAGCTTTCCCAAGGCAGACGAACTTAGAGTGGTTACAATCATCCGGGTTTAAATCACGCTCAAATTGATTTGATTTTGAGCAATATTTACACTGAAGCTTGCAGGCAGCTATGGTAAGGAGCATGACATTATAAAAGAGCATAATAGGACCCCTTTAAATAAATAAAAAAGTCAGAATTGTGAGTCGCAATGCAGTGGCAGAAATGTGCTTTCTATACATAAGATACTTCTTTCAAAAGCACAAAAAAATGTACTGACCCCAGTTTTGAAACATACATCTAACATTCAAAAAACCACCCATTCAGATTCACAACCAAGTGTACGTTAGAATATGACCGCACATAACCTGGATAAATATCAAAAACCTGGAGGTGTGGTTACTAATTTCACACACAAAACGATTAGTCAATCAAAACAGAGCTAATTTACATATTCAAGAATGGTCATGTTAAACTAAATTACAACTTTCTGGTGCAAAAAGACTAACTTTGGGGGGGGGGGGCAACATATTGAAATGTGCCTGATTTTTCCTCTTCTGCCACAGTGGCTGAGGACATTGGACCTCACCAGCTGGAGCGTCTGGTGGAGCTGTTGACAGCTCATGAGTGTGAGGAGCTCGTCTCTGCCATATCTCAACCTGAGGAGAGCATCTTCCAACATTTAGATCGACTATCTGTTACTGCAGTCAAGAAGACGCAGAAACACACGTAAGTATGATAGACACGAGGGCTGCTGCTTTAAGCAGTTTAAATCAGTTCTAATGAATTGATTCTTATTTGTTTTATGCTAATGAAATCCAGCAGTGTGCTGTGTGAAGTGACATCCTGCAGTAAATGAAGAGGTCATGAGCAGCCAAATGTATTTGTTTTTCTTCACTGAACACATCAGTCTGCCATCGAGAGGTCTACTCGAGAGACATCTCAACCAAACTAAATGTTGATATAATCCCTTTTCAACATAAATGAAATTTATCAAGGCAGTGGGACATGATTGTTTAATTGCCTGAACAATTGAAGAGCTGTTGCTACTATTGCTGGCTGCTCTCACTCTGCCTGTTTGGAGCATGTTTGATATTGTGCATGTGTGTGTGTGTGTGTGTGTGTGTGTGTGTGTGTGTGTGTGTGTGTGTGTGTGTGCATGCTTTCCCAAAATGCTCAGTTCTCTTATCCATCTCTAATACATACAGTATGCTACCATTCATAAGTTTGGGACATT
This sequence comes from Sinocyclocheilus grahami, assembly GCF_001515645.1. Lineage (NCBI taxonomy): Eukaryota > Metazoa > Chordata > Actinopteri > Cypriniformes > Cyprinidae > Sinocyclocheilus > Sinocyclocheilus grahami. The sequence continues at coordinate 293,061 of NW_015505192.1, forward strand.
TTTTTATTACTTTTATTCAGCAAGGATGCATTAAATTGATTGAAAGCAATATTAAAGTCCTTTGTTACAACAGATTTCTATTTCAAATAAATGTTGTTCCTTTGAACTTTCTATTAAAATGTAGCATGGTTTCCACTATAGTATTAAGCATGTTTTCAACATTAACATCATCATAACATCACATTAGTAAGAAATTATTCTTGAACACCAAATAAGCATTGAACAGAATGAATTCTGAAGGATCATTTGACACTGAAGAAGCCAGAATTGCGTGATATAAACTCGCAATTGTGAGACAGTCAGAATTGCCAGATATAAACTCACAATTCTGACTTAAATCTTAAAGGGGTCCTATTATGCTTTTTCACTTTTTCAACGTTAATTAGTCTGTAATGTTGCTGTTTGAGCATAAAAAAGATCTGCAAAGTTACAAAGCTCAAAGTCCAATTCAAAAGGAGATATTGTATTTAGCAGAAATCACTTTTCAAAAACTACAGCAAACGACTCGTTTGGACTACAACGCATATTTATATCACAAATCCCAACGAATGGGATGAGACCTGGTTGAGCTGCACTAGAGAAGGCAACCAGTGTTATCACTATGTCGGAGACACGCTAGCTTTCCCAAGGCAGACGAACTTAGAGTGGTTACAATCATCCGGGTTTAAATCACGCTCAAATTGATTTGATTTTGAGCAATATTTACACTGAAGCTTGCAGGCAGCTATGGTAAGGAGCATGACATTATAAAAGAGCATAATAGGACCCCTTTAAATAAATAAAAAAGTCAGAATTGTGAGTCGCAATGCAGTGGCAGAAATGTGCTTTCTATACATAAGATACTTCTTTCAAAAGCACAAAAAAATGTACTGACCCCAGTTTTGAAACATACATCTAACATTCAAAAAACCACCCATTCAGATTCACAACCAAGTGTACGTTAGAATATGACCGCACACAACCTGGATAAATATCAAAAACCTGGAGGTGTGGTTACTAATTTCACACACAAAACGATTAGTCAATCAAAACAGAGCTAATTTACATATTCAAGAATGGTCATGTTAAACTAAATTACAACTTTCTGGTGCAAAAAGACTAACTTTGGGGGGGGGGGGCAACATATTGAAATGTGCCTGATTTTTCCTCTTCTGCCACAGTGGCTGAGGACATTGGACCTCACCAGCTGGAGCGTCTGGTGGAGCTGTTGACAGCTCATGAGTGTGAGGAGCTCGTCTCTGCCATATCTCAACCTGAGGAGAGCATCTTCCAACATTTAGATCGACTATCTGTTACTGCAGTCAAGAAGACGCAGAAACACACGTAAGTATGATAGACACGAGGGCTGCTGCTTTAAGCAGTTTAAATCAGTTCTAATGAATTGATTCTTATTTGTTTTATGCTAATGAAATCCAGCAGTGTGCTGTGTGAAGTGACATCCTGCAGTAAATGAAGAGGTCATGAGCAGCCAAATGTATTTGTTTTTCTTCACTGAACACATCAGTCTGCCATCGAGAGGTCTACTCGAGAGACATCTCAACCAAACTAAATGTTGATATAATCCCTTTTCAACATAAATGAAATTTATCAAGGCAGTGGGACATGATTGTTTAATTGCCTGAACAATTGAAGAGCTGTTGCTACTATTGCTGGCTGCTCTCACTCTGCCTGTTTGGAGCATGTTTGATATTGTGCATGTGTGTGTGTGTGTGTGTGTGTGTGTGTGTGTGTGT
>NW_015505192.1:295995-371068 GCF_001515645.1 Sinocyclocheilus grahami
GAGAGTGAGAGAGAGATAGTCAGACCAGCAGGCCCCCTGTCGCTCAGCGCTTAAGGATTGGCTGCAGATTCAGAGCAAGCAGATATACTACAACAGGCTGTCTCGTGCATTACAACAGATCGGCAGGACTGACATTGCTATAGGTCAGCCGCACACAACAGCACTGACACACATGAAATGCGCACAAAAAACAACCTACAATTTGTATAATATTGAGTAGAGATGCACAAAATATTGTTATCGTAATGGTTATCAGCTAATAGAATTTCTTTAATTTATCAGTATTATTTTAAATGTAAATATTTTATAAAATATTTGTAAAATATTTTAATTGATCCGATATTTAATCATGCATGCTTATTACACATACAGTATATTTATTTATTCTATATAATTTATATTACCTTTGTCATCATCTAATGCTCATTTAAAGTTAATCTTTATAAACACTTGTGATTTAACTCCACTGTGAAAAGTAATCTTTAACCAATCTTAAAATGAATATCCATTTTTCATACTGAAGATTACAATGTCATGATGCCTAAAATCACTTGTAAATGATTATAGTTTTATTAATTGTTGTTTTAGTGTTTTCTTAGTGTATTATTTTTTATTTTATTTCTATAAATAGCTGAATTTTATTGTTGTTCCCAAGTTGTTTACTATCAACTTTCTAAAATTCATAGATTTAATTATAGAATTCTCTTATTTTGATATATACAAGTTCAAATATTCATTATGCCCTATATAAAAGGTACAATTCTAATTAAATTAAATAATTTTAAAAAGTTCAAATGACCATAAAAATATATTCATATTTAAAAAATATTCTTGATTATTTTGTAAAATTGTCAAATTGTTTTGTCTTAAGAATTTCTTTTTTCAGAATTAGTGTTAGAACCCTTGCTTCACTGGTGAATTAAGATTACATTTTTAAAAAGGTCAGATGGTTCTTTATGGTTTGTAATAATGTCATATTTCAAAAGAACTGATCTCAAAACTTCATGATTAAGTCAGAAAGTCAACATTTTTTGAGAATGATACAGGTACAAACTAAACAGGACAAAATAGGCCTATTTTACCATAGTAAAACTACATATTTCACCTTCAGGGACCCCAACAAAACCACAGCTAACATGCTATTCATTTGCCAACAGAGCTTGCAAGAAACAAATCGACACAAAAGTTTTGCAAAGATGCAAAGTTTTTCATCACCTTTTCTTTTGTTTTTGCACACCACCGATGCAACAAGTATCGAGCTAATTCAGAGCAATCCATCTTACCCGCCAAAAGATGAAACTCAGCAGCGCATAGTGTTATTTTTATACATTTCTGATGGGATGCGCTTTGCACCCTGTCACTCCTCTGGAAGTGATTGTGGTCCGGCGTGTGGGGCGACTCCACAGCCGAATGGCATCGGATATGAGAAGGTGCAAACGATATGACAGCAGGCTCGCTGGAGCTGACATCAGATCCACCACATGCCATCTGTTCCTTTCATCAGCTCCATTAAAGGGAGAAAACGATAAACAGAGAAGAAGAGGGGGGGGGAATGACAGGCTCGATAGCCCAAGAACATCCTTTAGTCAAAGCGGTGTATTGCAGAAAATAAAAACGATTCCTCTGCAAACACAGAAACTGATGCATACGGGAAACGTATGCGGCAATTACAAGAGCTTTAATTGCCGGCCTGTAAATGGGCTATGATGAGGAGTAGCCACTCAGCGTCAGCACCTTGGATAAATTGCATACTTATGTTCCGGCATGTGTATCGTCTTCAGTTGTTCTCGCTTCATTATACTTGGTATATTTATTGGGCCTGGCACACTTAGTTAATCTCATTTCCAGCTGTTCATGAAGGCCATTACTGTTTGTTTGATTTCTTAATGTACTGCAAGTATCGCTTGTGACTTGTACGACTATGAAATGAATGTCACAAATAAACAGCTGCCTCCAGCATAATTGTAATTAAGTAACGAAGTGAATTAATGTTAAAACTGTATTAGTAAAGACAACGTTCACAAATAGAGAACTAGACAAGTAGTAATGCATGTGCTATTTATCTAACAGAGGTGGGTAAAAACATCAACCAGGACAAAACTCTTGCTATGCAGAAATATGTGGATGGCTACCATGAACTTGTTAGCCAAATGGCCACCCATCTGGAGAAGCATGAATCAGAAGATCATGAGGACCATGAGGACCATGAGGAGGTACTGCTGTACTCTGCAAAACAGGGTGAGATGCCTCAGAAAGAGCGATGTGTTCAGTCATTTGAGTAATATTCTTGGGTCTCTATTTTAAAACCATAAAATATGCTATTATGCAAGCATTTCAAAGGGGGTAATATACAGTTTTCATATTTTTTCCCTTGAGATCCTTTTATAAAAGTATAATGTCTAGAGCAAACCAAGTTTCTGAGCACTGATTAGGCATTGTTGACAAATAAATGTGGGGTGTCATGTTAATGTTTTTTCGGATCTCAGAACAAGGCTACATTTATTTGATCAAAAATACAGTGAAAACAGTAATACTGTGAAACATTGTTACACTTTCAAAATGACCGTTTTCTATTTTAAAATGTGATTTCCTGGGATGGCAAAGCTGAATTTTCAGCATCATTACTCCAGTCTTCAGTGTCACATGATCCTTCAGAAATCATTCTAATATGCTGATTTGGTGTGCATGTAAAATTTCTCATTATTGATGTTGAAAACATTTGTACTGCTTCATATTTTTAAGGAAACCATGATACATTCTTTGATGAATAGAAAGTTCACAAGAACAACAATTATTTGTAATTGAAATTACAAGTCTTTACTGTCACATTTATTAAATGTAATGCATCCTTGCTGAGTAAAAGTATTAACTTTTGGAAAAAACTCTTACTGCTTTTAAAGGGTAGTGTATATAAAACTTACATACATCTAGAAATGTGTTATTTGTTTCTTTTTGGGGGAAAAAACACAGCATTTGACGAAGAATTGTAATCTATCTATCTCTGTTTATTATTATTATTTATTATCAGTAGTTTAATATTTAAAGTGTATTTTATTTTAATTAAGTGTTCAAGCATGTAGCCAAAACAGTCGTAAGGGGTGGAGCTGCTTTTAACGAGATAACTTGACCTTGTTAAAAAAAATTTAAATCATTGAAATATCCACCAACAATGTTCAATACATCAGAGAAAAACAAATGTTTAAGTCTGCAAAGCACATGTATATGATAAACGAATGCAAACATCATCCTGGGTAACTGGATCAAAACTCTCAGTCCATCCTTATTGTTAAACCCTGTAAAAGTTATCAAAGCCACAGTGCATTTTACAATGAACTCTTCTCAAAAGATCAAGGAAAATTTGATTCTTCATAATATGACACCTTTAAAACAAATTAAATTACTTTTTTAATAAACTATCTTTGTAATCACAATACCATCTACTAAAAGTACTTAATCTGTCAGTGCTAGAATCATATCAAATATTGTTGTTTATTTAATATTTCACTTTTTTACATTGAAATCTATTTTCTATTTTTCAATAAACAGTAAGAATTCTTTGCCTCAAGAAAACGTTTTTAATTTGCAATATAAACAACTAACATTTTTGCCGGAACACAATTGCTTACAGTGATTTATTTATCATTTTCAACCCATTCTAACTGCAACTTCCAAGACCCCCACAAATAATTTTCCCAATTTCAATAACTAGATCAATTAACTTGAGTGCTATATTTGATCAAATATAGTTGTCTGTAACTTATATGAAATAGATGAATCAAAGCTAACAATTGTAGTTTCTGCTTGTTTGACAGCTAAAGGGTTCACCTGGAATAATGTGGACTTGGTGGTGAAAAAGCAACCAGTGCCACCTTATCAGCCCCATCTTCTAGACAGAGCATGGCCTGTACTTTACGGCCTCCTGCTTGGATTTGCTGCCGCACTGCTCATAAGCGTGGCCATCTTGCTTATTAGCATATATGTATCCCATGGCAACAGAACCAAATCGAAGGCCGAGCATCAACCCCGTGTCCCCTCCTCAGTGTTGTGACATCAGAGATCCGCCGCCCAGAGGACACACGCAGACCGAGTAACGGATGTTCGGGACACTAATGAAGCCATGTTCATCAGTATGAAACTCAATATTAAACGTGCCTTTGATGGCTGATTATGACCCATGATACTAGCCTCAAAGTGTCTTCTATTGGCTGTTATCTCATCTAGAGTGCTATTTAAAGTATAGTTAGACAGCCGCACATGCTGACACCTCCAGTTCCCACTGCCTCTCATAAAGATGTTTCTGCAATAAAGTACCTGACAGAACAAAATGACAGCAATCTGTTACCTCCATCGAGACCGCTGCCATTGTCCTGTCAGTGTTTTGATGGGAATGTAGGGGAGGCTGCGCTGGAATGCAGCCTGGCTGCTGTTGCCTTGACAATCTTAGCACTTCCTGTTTCCAGTCCGCGACAGTGGTGGTGTGCACATCTGGCATTGAGGAAAAACTAATTATCCAGCCCGGCTCCTTCTCCCCTGTGCTTGCACATACCCCCTGAAGCAATCCACAAGGCTAATAACAATGACAATGCCTGCAGACAATGCAGTCTGTACGTCAACCTCAGCGAGACAGGATAGACTGGGTGAGGATGGCAATGAAAACACATGGGAGAGAGCGCTGAAAGGTTTGGAACTGAGTACAGAAGGAACTAATTCACAGAGATGAGCAATGCAGCAGGAAATAAGCTCAAGCGCAAGCAAAATATGTCTTGCACACACTGGCATCCTCTCTCTTATCATTTAAGTGCTTCTCTTCTAAAAAAAAAAAAAAAAAGCATGTCCCCTTCTCATCCTTTATCTTTCCTTTAATTTCTTCTATAATTGAACTAATTACTTCATTATACAAATCCAGACTAATGTGCTCCTGGAACCACACATCATGGATTAATAGTGGTGCTAAGCAGCAATTATAGGCAATTAGTTCATAAATCAACATCTAAACAAATTATAGTGCAGGGGAGGGGGGTGTTGTATGTTTAAAACACCGGCAGGCCAAAAGGTCACATACTGAAACTTTAAGAGTTCCATCAGCGAGACCTGGCGAATTCGTAGATTCAGAGCTACGGTAATCATCACTAATCGGATCAAACAGCAATTTATGTTAAAGACTTCCTGCAAGTATTTGAATATTTGTTTCAAGCTTATTTTACAAAGGAATAGTGCATTCCAAATGATTTGACTTTTTTCCATATGATATAAAAGGACTGCCTTTCTCGGACAAATGACAAATGATAGACTGGAAATCATTTCTAGAATTTTCATATCTAATTCGAGCTTTGGGTGCGTTGAAATATTTGAACTTTTGCGGCAACACCATATGTGACCACCCAACTGGCTGTGATGCATTCTAATCAAAAATAAGAGCGTGAAGTGAGAATTACCTACATTTTTGCACTAAAACAAAGGTCGACTGTCAACTTGCCAAATTCATGTGACCAACTTGAACCCAACTTGACCAAATCTACGTGGGAAAATATTTTGCCCTCACTCAAAATTTGGTAAGAACGGTAAAAGTGACTGCATCTTAATCTTCAAACAGAATATTTATAAAATGCCCAATTATGAATAATTCTATCAGAAATAAACATTTTATAATTATTATATAATCATTTACGTTGATTAACCCTACTATGCTTTTATGTCAGACATATCGGTGGTAATTTGTTTTGTGTGGATATATTCATAAATTCATTAATTTTACACAAGGTGAATAAGAGGAGGGTAACCCGCTGGTTCATGACCAGTTTGCAAGTTCTAAGAGACTGTCACTAGGGGGTAAAATGCGTATCATACGCGAATATCAGTGGAAAGGTGGCTTCAGGGACAAGAAAGTACAACAAAGCAGTTCATATCCACCTCTTCCAGTATTCCATGTCTTCTAAAACCATGCAATAGCCAAGAATCTTTATTTCTGCCTGTTTCTACATTCATAATATACATAATAACCAGTTTGTTCCTGTCCAGCCAAAACTGCATTTGAACTAAAAATGAAAATTCTGTCCTCATTTACTCACCCTCATTTTGCTCAAAAGCTGTATAATAAAGCAATAAGTCCCAAGAAGCCGTGGTTTGCAGTGAATTTATAACAGCTAAGGAGTGTTGTTAGGGGCGTTGCTAAAACCCCCTTAGCTGTTATAAATTCACTGTAAACCATGGCTTCACGGGGCTTATTGCTTTTATAAAACGGTTATTCCATATACGTAGTAAGGTTTCACAGAATAAAACGGAGCAAATAAAATGTAATGATATAAATAAAAATAGTATTCTTCCACCAAACAATGTAGTTCCTCAGAAACAGTTGTGGTTCCAACAAAGTGGTTGCCGAGCAACACACAGAAGTAAACAAAGGTGTATGTTTGTAGTGTAATTTACAACAGCTTCAAACGCTGCTCAACCAATCAGAATTAAGGACCGGAACTATATCCGTTTTATAATTTTCTTTTTTCTATAGAATACAAAAGAAGATATTTTGAAAAATGTTGGGGTTCGAACTAAAATGGAACCCATTAACTTTCATTGTGTAGTAGGGCTGGGTATCGTTCAAAAATTTTTTATATCAATGCCGATACCAATACCTTGACTTCCTGAACGATACTTCTTTCGATACCAATTTTATGAAATCAATTTTAACAAGATTACATTATCTAAAAAAAAACCATTGGTTTTATTTCTCAGCTTGTTGATGTTTATATAGACTCAAAGACTCATCTCCTGAGACACTGCACAAAGGAACAAAATGTAACCAACACAATAAATCAGTGCAAATAGTTTTAATAAAGCTCAAATAGTCTTCAGTTTACACATCTGTTAGGCTACATTTACACTAGTGCGTGTTCGTTTTAAAACGCATAGCTCAGACAGAATCATGATTTCTATTTATTTTCCACTGATTTATTGATGAGCATTAGCAGCTTCCAGCGCTGTCTGCCTGTGTTCTCTCTTCCATGATCGCTGCTCCGAGTCAGAGGTAATAATATATTTAATTTCAGCAACATTACATGGCCAAAACACACATTAGACGGCAATCGGAAGTTACTACAAACACTCGATGGTGGTTTAAAGTGAGTTTTGAGTAAAAGCGGAATATAAATCTTATTTATTGTCTTATGTAGCATGATGCTACAGTTTGCATGAATGGCAACACAACACGTGCTTTCGGTCGTGTAGTATGAAGGGACATCTGCATATGATCAGAACTCCACACAGCTCCCGCGCTACTCTCCATTGGAAATGAATGACTGAATGACCGGTCTGTAGCTTGTCGTTTGTCGGAGATAGTGGAAAGCCGGCTTGAAACGCAGTGGAAACGCCAGTATGAAGAGGATCGTTTTCATTTTAAAACATAAACGCACCAGTGTAAATGTAGCCTTACATCTAAGGGGGCTGGGACGCATTCGCACTACAACCTCACGTGTGCGCCACATCTCTGAGTGTAACCGGTGTAAACTAGTAGGTGTGTTCGACTTGACGTGGCTTGTTGATGTTTATATAGACTCAAAGACTCATCTCCTGAGACACTGCACAAAGGAACAAAATGTAACCAACACAATAAATCAGTGCAAATAGTTTTAATAAAGCTCAAATAGTCTTCAGTTTACACATCTGTTAGGCTACATTTACACTAGTGCGTGTTCGTTTTAAAACGCATAGCTCAGACAGAATCATGATTTCTATTTATTTTCCACTGATTTATTGATGAGCATTAGCAGCTTCCAGCGCTGTCTGCCTGTGTTCTCTCTTCCATGATCGCTGCTCCGAGTCAGAGGTAATAATATATTTAATTTCAGCAACATTACATGGCCAAAACACACATTAGACGGCAATCGGAAGTTACTACAAACACTCGATGGTGGTTTAAAGTGAGTTTTGAGTAAAAGCGGAATATAAATCTTATTTATTGTCTTATGTAGCATGATGCTACAGTTTGCATGAATGGCAACACAACACGTGCTTTCGGTCGTGTAGTATGAAGGGACATCTGCATATGATCAGAACTCCACACAGCTCCCGCGCTACTCTCCATTGGAAATGAATGACTGAAAGCTTGTCGTTTGTCGGAGATAGTGGAAAGCCGGCTTGAAACGCAGTGGAAACGCCAGTATGACGAGGATCGTTTTCATTTTAAAACAAATGCACCAGTGTAAATGTAGTCTTACATCTAAGGGGGCTGGGACGCATTCACACTACAGCCTCACGTGTGCGCCACATCTCTGAGTGTAACCGGTGTTAACTAGTAGGTGTGTTCGACTTGACGTGGACTGACTGTGCAGACCGATCGGTGTATTACAGTACCACGAGAGCTAAAGAGAGCAGACTGCTCTGTGTGTTTTCGAATCGCTCTCGCGGATGTCAAACACTGATCGATCTGCGTCGCATCTCTTCTAGTCTAACACACCGGCTTACTGCTGCAGGCTTATTGGCTCACTGATGCTGATGAGATTAACCCCTTAGGTATCGAAATTTGGTACTGAACGACGAGACTTTTTCGATACTGGATGGTATAGAGGCATTTCGGTCAGTGCCTAAAAAGTATCGAACTCGATACCCAGCCCTATTGTGTAGACAAACAAATTCTCTAAATATCTTCTTTTGTATCCCACAGAAGAAAAGCCATGAGAGTGAGTAAGCGATGACAAATTTTCATTTTGAGGTTTATGCTTCTTTTGGCTGGTTCTTTGTCTTGTGAATGTGCCAGGTCTAAACATACACTAGCCCTTTAAGATCTCACGCCTATGAGACATTTTCCTGAACCTAAATTGGTAGTTCTTATTTAAAAAGCCATTAAAAGACTGCTAATATGAAGCACAAGACATTTTGAAAGGATCACATCACCATATCATCACTGCATAGTTAGCTCCAAATCTTGCTGTATTTTGCAGCATTTAGGCTAATTAGGCTAAAAAAAAACTAATGAAAAACTGCTGATCAATATTGGTTGTACAACAATGGACCAATCAGATTAATCTGGGGTGGTATAAGCATCTCTAGATACAGTGTATGAGAGTTAATGTGCCTATAAATGTCCATTATACTCCGTTCAGTTGTTCATAATGCAAGAATGCAGATATGTTGCAGATGTTACCTGAGTGACATAATGCATGTCTTACATCTGACATGTCTATCTTTGTTCCTCTTGGATCTGTAATGATTTTCTGATGGTGTTGAAATGCCATGACACAGCAAGCAGCCGTGAACTCATCTTTACAGTGGAATGAAGACAATGCCTTGGTGCAGATGGGCTCTGTCAGAAAAATCACATAACAACATGGGTACATTGCCGTTCTCTCTGACATTTGCTATTTTTGTTTGTCCCTCACACACATATAAATGTCACAAATGAATTCTGTCTCTCTCCACACGCATGGAAACAGATGGAGACAGGCATATCATAACAGACTCATCCACGCATTGACACAACGTCTCATCCAAAAGTCTGTACTTCAAATAAGATTAGGTATGTAGGCATTTTTGCATTGTCTGAAATGCTGAAGTAAGAAGCAGCATAAAAGTGTGCTTGTATGCAATTATAATTTATAGATTATATTTGGCATATTTAAAATAATGTGTTTTGTCAACTGGAAAGAAATATCTGAAGTTTGTCAGGTTCACAACGTCTAAAAAACATTGAACAGACTGTACTTCTGTCCCTGACATCACATCAAATAAAACATGGCATCCGCTCTGACTGACTGTGTTTTAACAGCATGCTCTTTTTCATTAGCAAACCTAATGTTAAAATATGATCTCTACAACAAAGCTCTAACAGAAGGACATCAAATCAATGTATTTCTTAGAGAATGACTGACTGACATATTCTTACTTAAGCTTCCTCATATATATATATATATATATTTTTTTTTTTACGTTTTGTCAAGCGGGAGTAGAGTAGACACATATATAAATATTTCAATTTCAAGTAATGAACAAGATGCCAGGTTTTCAGAAATTTAATATCAATTATTTTGTACATTTTTGTATAATAATTTATAATAAAAATATAATAAAAGTTATGTTTCTATCATTTTCTGCGAGTTGTTTTGACTCTAAAATGTAAAGGGGGTGTAACCATCATATAATTATTTTTATTCACTTTGAATACAAAATAATTGTTACAATATTTTCATATTTTCACAAAAGTCATATTAATGTATTTTTGTCCGTCTTTGTGAATTTCTATTTTATTTAATTACTATCAAGACATTTTCATTGGGTTACTCTGTCTGACCCATATAAAGCAAGTACAGGGATATCCTGAACGAAAACCTTCTCCAGAGTGCTCAGGACCTCAGACTGGGCATATATATATATATATATATATATATATATATATTCAAGCATTCTTTCAAACATGATGAAATATAACTTTTTTATTTGGCAATCAAAAGTGTTTCAAATTAATAGTATTTTATAAAAATGGCTTCACTGTTGTTTAAAAAAGATTGCAATATAAAAAAGATCAAACTATTTATAAAACCATTACTTTCAAGCATGTTTTAAAAAAACATTTTTTTCAAAATCTGAAATTGAAAACATGTTAATCACAGAAAGGATATCAAAGTCATTTGTGAAATGAACTGCATTTTTATAAAGCTATGGAGAAAACAAATATGATGGCTTTGGCAAAATAATATTTATACTATGCTGGTTCACATCATTTAACACTATTCACACACAAACACCTGCCTCATTATCAGGTCTAAATGTCAGGGGAAAAAATAACTTATTTGGATTTTCACATGAGGTTCGGTACAACTGATTATGGACCACAAAATCCACCATCATGACCACACATGCAACTGAAATCATTTCTAAAGCAAATAGTAGCATGTCTCACTCTGTGTCACTTGCATTTCCTCCACTGCACACACTGCAGTCTATTGAATCCAGCCAACCACAAAATATAGGATGACTGATACAATCAGATGAAGCTGTAATTGACAGTAAAAGTGGACACCATATATGTTTGTGTGCATGTGTAAGAAAGGGTCCTGATGGGGAATACAGTCAGGCACGTAAGCCAAAGCAGAATCACAGTGGATAGCATTAAACAGCTACTCCATTATTATTCACACAAACACAGTTAACAGCACTGATTACCCCAGTAAATTCAGTTATGAACATGGGGCCTGTTTTTGGCATTAGCGTAGTAATGGAAATCACCCAACTACATAATCAACCACTCAGCGCCTATATGTACATACAAGCATGTTACGATATTAACATGCATGGAGGCGATGGAGTGTACCTTGACCTCTTCATATAGTTCATAATGAGATCCCTCGGGAGCCAGTTTACAGCTTTACACAGTCCGTTCAAATTTCTGTCTGGCTCCTGAACAAAGCCCAGTCCACTCTCTGCTTTAATTAGAAGAAGATAACTCTAACATCTGAATTTCATTAACAAAGCTGCCAATCACTTCAGCTCAACTGAGTAAAACGACACATAGGCTCTATAGCCAACTCTTTTTTCTCTGGTGACGGGTTATTTTCTGAGGGATTTCTCTTTAGAAGCTGAAAGGGTTTGTTATTGTTGAACGATCACACAAAGGTCAAGGCAGAGACACTGCACATTATCAGGCAGATGGCACTTTCGCCGAGAATTCGTTATGTGTAAGTGGATTACATCTCTGTAGTTATGATGAATAAAAGGGTGAAAAATATCAAAGTATGCTCTAACTCACATATGCCCATTTTTGCACAAATTTTAGCCTCATTAGCAGTGTAATCGAAATCAAATATCACTATTATTATTGTTCCATAATTTTGAACAATAAAAAAATATATTAGAGATGCTGGACTAGACATAAAATCTTTTTGGATGATTTGAGCAAAAATATATAATAAAAATAGTGAAATATGTACACTACCATTTAAAAGTTTTTTTTTTTTAAGAAATTGACATTTTAGGAGTAAACGTTGAAATGATTACATTTTGGCATAATTTAACCTTGTTTAATTCTAAGTCAAATATCACTATTACTATTGCTCACAATTTTTACAATGAATAAATAAATTAGAGAATATTAATATTAGAGCTGAAGTAGCCTGAAAACCATTTTCTAAATGATTTGATTTTAAAAAAAGCACTATTTGTGATCAAATGTATTAGTGATTTGCAAAATAAGCTCTACTGTTCAAACGTTTGGGGTAGGATTTTTTTAAAGAATTAAAACTTTTATTTTAGTTAAGTCTATTATAATGTTACATAAGATTACTATTTCAAATAAATGCAGTTCAGTATTACAGTTTCTATATTTTTGATCAAATAAATACAGCCTTGATGAGAATAAGAGTCTTCTTTCAAAAACTGTATCTAGATCATAACATTTTCACCATTTAACTAGACTGGAACTGTAGCTGCATGACTTTTTTGACCAAGTAACCACCCAAAACACACAACATGCTAAACACTTTAGCATGCCATCTGCACCAAAACACCCTAGCATGGTGATGGTGGCTTTTGCTCTTATATTTTCTTCATTGTGCCTATATAGCGCCACAGATAAATCCCTTTTCTCACAAAATTTCATTTCTCATATTGAAGCAAACAGACAACAGAATTAATTGTGTACTATATGATGCATGGCCCAGTTGCTCAAGTGGACTTTAAGTAATTAAGCATCCTCTAACCAAATGCAGAGGCTTTGCTATTTTATGCCTAAATGAATTACCAATACCATTCATGGAACATTTATTTGCAATCAGACCAGCCGAGTGAGACAATGGACAACATCAATTATAATATTAGCCAACAGTGACCAGCAATATCCAGAGTCTGTTTGTAATGGCCAGCGGCTGGCCCGAGATTTATAGCACCATATTCTTTAAACTTGTTCATTGTGTCAAACAACAGATTGCCTCAGCAGAAGATCTGTAAGATTAATCACACTAGTTGATCACTGTCCAGAGGTTGTTTGATGTTTGTGTGTCATCTCTAAGTCTGGCTAAATTGAAGTGGTTTATTTATGCTGTAATGGTCAGCTGCTTGTTAGGATGCTGCAAATTGGAATTTCCATTTTAATGAAAGGACTTGGAGGAGCATATCTCAGTGCTGTTAGTTTGTTTTCAACCTTAAGTACCAGTTTTAGATATTAATACACTTCAGACACTCAAAGACACTATTAAATTGGGCCTACGCAGACTACTGTCTTTATCTAAATTTTGCTAGCCAAAAACACTCTCCAAATGACAATAATCTCGTGTTTCCAATTTACCACTTGACAGAAAATGGACAAATGGTTCAGAAGTTAAATTGTTGCCTGCTTCTGCTTTCACTGTCAAATGTCATGCATATGAGAGTTATTCTCATGAACATGTTGCTTTTCGGTCATAAAAAAAGATGTAAAATAGTCCAAATATAAGGCATCATTTTATAACCTAACAGTTTATGAAATAATATTAAAGTTTATTGAACGTTTAAAAATATATATTTGAAATTGAAACTATTCACCCCCCCCCCAAAGAAGTCTGTAAAAAAGCTGAACAACATCAGTAAATAATCAAATAAATCATTTTAAAGGAACGATTTTTCATTATTTATTTATTGATTGATTTTTTGTTATCACAGTTATGTGATAAAAACAGTTATTTTTGAAGTACAAAATATTGTGGAAAAGTATGAAGGTTAAAGTTCAGCAAAAGAAAAGTCTGTTCAAATGTGGGTATTGTGTCTTTCCATCAAATAAAATAGTTTAATGTTTCACTGTATTGATTTTATTCTGAATAGAATGTATTTATTTTATTCAAAATACTTTGAGAAGTTACCGACACCATTTTCGTGGAAATAAAATACAGAACAAAAGTTCCCATTCAGTCAGTCACGTTCAACGTTACGTCAGTGACTGACGAATTGGGATCTCGCCCGAGAGCCCAATCACCTTCGAGTGTTAACTAAACAAGCCAATGACAGTTGGCGTGCGTGTTTCGCCACGCGCACCCCGCCCCGCAGCGCGGGTATAAAAGGAGAGCGCGTGCAAACGCACATCAGCTTTTCGCTTCGGAGCCGAGCCTTCTACAGGACGAATCTCCGCGAGTGTTCGAGAAACAGCTGGCGTTGGTGTGACGGCGTATCAGCGGGGGTTGCCATTCAGGCTGCTGAAATCTCGGCGGGCTGCAGCTTTCATTCTGCGGTCTCGCCGCGACCTCCCCTGGGCGCTGTTCTTTGTTAGTAATCATGCTACTAAATACTTAATATCAGTTTTTATGGGAGAAAACTGAACTGAATTCAAAACTTTTTGTAAGTCGATTTTGTGTGTCGAATGATACAAAAATTAAAATTTAAACTCAAACTGTGTAGATTTACCACTAAAATGAACTGAAAGTAAATCTATATCACACTAAAAAAAAGTGCAATGTGCATTAACGCATATATTCTTCTCTAAAAAAATGCTAAATGATGCTCATCAGATTGTGATGCTGAGGTGACATTAAGGAACGTGTTCTCACACGAGGAGAGAATGGCCTGTAATTTACCTGCATCTCCAAATGCTCCCAATTAAATTCTAAAACAGCAGGATCCTTGTACACACCACTGTGCCACTGCTCTTCTGAACCAATGCAGGCAGCTGAAGAACCAGGTGTGTGTGTGTGTGTGTGTGTGTTACACCCCAGGATGTCCAAGTAATAGGCTCATAAATCTACTCATGCATAAAGCAAAGCAGATCTCGCCGCCATCGGACCTTCCATGCCTACACCTGCCGTCCTGAACACAGAAGCCAGTCGCCCTCGAGAGGCTCGGTCTGTGGAGTGGTTCATTCAGGCCTGTTTTCGATGAAATCATAATTTTGCTCATACAAATATCCACATGCACAAGCACTTAATCTCTCACAGCTTTGCATTACTGTTCGAGAATTAAATTCATATGAAAAATATTTTTTTATTTAAAAAAATCATATTATTCTTGAAGTTCTCATAATAAGAAATTAGTAAAAACATGAAAACTTAACGCAAAACAAAAACCTCATTACCATAGTGCAATTTTTTTTTCCAAATTACTGTAATGCAAAGAAATCTAATTCTCAGTACTATTATGCAGAGAAACATATTATTCTCATTGCATTACAAAAAATGTATTTACAATACTATACTGCAATTTTGCCATCGCTGTAATGCAAAAAGTCTAATTCTCATTACTGTAATGCAAAATATTTATCATATATTGTATTTAAATTGTATATATATATATATGTGTGTGTGTGTGTGTATTATATATTTTATTTATATGTATTTAAATTGTAAATTATTTATTATTTACCAACATTTTTTACATTACTATGTCCACTATTACATTATGATTTGACAAAAATAGGAATCAAAGAAAAAACATTCGGATTTATTAAAGTAATGAAAACATAATGTGGAAAATGCATGATTATATATGAGCTTGGAATATTCATAAAGGAACTTGGCAAGCTTAAAACACCAAATTTCTAGGAGCAATTTATGCAGTTTATGTATTACGTATTAAGATCACTCCACACCATGCCGTTCTTCCATGGTTATGTTGCATTGAGGAATTATTGGAAGATGGTGGTGATGATGATGACGACGACCATGGTGACGATGACCATGTCCATGTTGATGATGTCCATGTTGATGATGTCCATGGGGATGGTGACCATGGCTGCCATAAGGAAGAAGAGAGTGATGATGGTGGTGGCGGCTGTGGTGATGGTTCCTGCTGTGATGATGACCACCATGCTCATGACGTCTGTGTCCATGATGTGAATGCAGAATCACCTTTGATTCAACAATCGCTCGTTCATTCTGAGTAAGGTATGCACATATGGAGTTATAGAAGACATCCAGATCTATGAAGACAACCGCTATGCCACCAAAGCCTTTCTAGAGCACCTGGAAATGAATAAATGCAGCATCATTTCTTGTGCTTATCTTCTGACTATCCATCTAGTAGTTTACATTTCTACATTATGTTACTGCTTTACAAATACACTTCACTTATCTCTGCGACAAGACTTTACTCATCTGAAAGACTTGTTAAAGTAATGAACCATTCTTGTCCACTTTTAATGGCCTGACACGCCTGGAAGGATAAGCGTTTCAGATGATTAAACAATTTCGCTTAAACTCTCCCTGAGGAAGCTAATAATTAATGCTAAGCAAATACCATCTGCAGTTATAACCTACCTGATCGTCCAGGTATAAGCCCAAAACGTGGATGTGGATCCTTCTTTCCTGTCTCTGTATTCATGTCATCATGCTTGAGGTGATCCCTATGGTGATGCCTTCGTCGTGACCGGCGTAGAAAAGCAGGTATAGCTAGACTGAGCTTTCGTAGATCAACTTGCTGGTCCTGCCAGTGAAATATTAGGTAAACCCAGTTAGAATGCTAACATGCTAACAGATGAATGTGATTTACCCAAATATGACAGGTCTACATCCTTGCTGGTTCTGGAATAACATTCAAATGAAGATCTCAAGAATTATAGATGCAACAAAAGTTTTACAGACCAATAATTTTTCCTTTTTGGAAGTAATTTTAGTGGTAGAAATGGTGTTAGGTCTATTAGTTGTTTTTCCTGGACCATAAAAAGAATGTGGATCCAGGAATATGATCTACTAGAATTAATCACCTTATGTGGGCTGCATTTTTGTAGGCCAAAACCCGGAAATGAGTTAGCATTTTACCATTTAGCATCGTCCTGAAGTCAATGGGTTTTTTAAATAAGGTCTGTGGTGAACAAAAACTCAAGACATTTTTATTCTGCTACTTAAAATACATCACCCCACTTTAACATTTCTTTACAGCTTTTACTTGACTTTAAAAAGGCGGTCGCTAACAAGTTGCTAAATGGGACTAGAGGCTGTCGGTACATTAAACATCACATCAAACAGGTAAACTCAATTTACTAGTCTGCTTTTATAGCCTTGTTGTGTTGTGCTCTTGGTAATTTTACTATATCGAACTTTAAGAGGAAATGTTTTTAAATAAAGACTAAAAGAGTTGTTGGAAGCTTAATGGTGGTGTAGTTCCTTTATAGTCTACATTTAACTTTTTACTTCCGTTGATTGCATTTAGGCTGCCAAATTTATCAAATTTCTGTTCATTTCTGAAGATTATAATAATGAACAAAGCGTGTAAGAATCATAAACTTTTGTTGGTCACAGAGCTTATTTTCTGCAATAATCCAGAAGCCAATGGAATAATCCTATTGCATCTTTGTCGCGTGGACCAGGGTAATGCTTGCTAACATCAAAAAATGTGTCATTCTTGAGGCACTCAATGAATTTTAAAGCCAACAAATAAATGCCTGTCTTAACAAATTATAAGAAATGTGAGCAATTTACAATATATGGTTCATCCTTTTTGAGCTGAGCAGGCAGAATGGAGATGAAGTCCACATACCTTTTGAAAGGTAAGAAACTAAGTACATAAAATAACCGAGCACAGCAAGTGCAAATATGAATAGTGCGAAGGAACGAGACTCACTGTGAAAGTGTTCGCTCATCATAAGTGACCGCACTGTGGTCAACAGGCCCTAGTACAGACACTGACAGAAGTAGAGGCTGTGTTTCTTTTTTAAATGCTCCTTTTAGTCTCTACAGACAAAACGGAAGCTTATAATTAAAACACAATTTGTTGTTATTAAAGCGAAACTCAATTAAAAGTGTTTTGCCTGAAAACAATAGTAGAAAATTTGTGAGTAGCTCTGTGCTTCTGCTAGATTCGTCAGAAATATAGGGCCATCCAGCCAAGTCACGTCTAGACCATCTAAACTCTTGTCCTTTAAGTATGTCAATACCGTTTGAACAAAATTCTCAATGCTGGCCTCATTAGTAGACATCAGCTCCAACCTAAATAACGAATTCTCCCCCGGGGTAAACAGAACAGAACCAACATAAATGTATTGCAGATATCGTTAAAGTTCAATAAATTTATGTACACATTTTAGAATTAGTCTGATTCAAAGGATAATCAGAAGGCTGAATCCTGACTGACAAAGGAGGAGCTGGGGATGGAGGAGGGTAATTAGCGATTGAGCAATGCGAAAACTGCTGATTATACTGAGGGACTTTATATATGAATGCTTAGATAGGTGTCGTATTCCTATAGTTATATGGGGATCAGCTGATGCGAGCTTGACTAACGTGACCTGCCAGAACAACGCTACGCTTGATTTTTGTGCTTTTGCGACTTTGGGGGCCCCTAGTTAAGTGAGCGTAATTCACTGTCGTAAATAAAGAAGAGACGTATGTGGTGAGTGTGGGAAAGAAAAAGAAGCCATTCATCTTATTAGTTATTAGAGGTCAGTGTATCATCAGAATCATTTTGAAACTGATAGTTCAAGGTAAAAAAAACTTACAGCAGCAGATTCATGTTGAAATGATATTGAAATATTATTGAACTGCTACCCCCTGCTGGTGAGAAATTCAAACATAATACTACAAACTGCATCAAACTTCAGATCAGTGTGTACATCAAGAAAGACAACTCTTTAAAGAGAAAAGATGAGGAAAAACACAGGAATTGTGGGATAGATTAAAACAGCACTACTTTAATCCCCTTTAAATGTCCCAATGTAACACATACTTTAAGCTGCAGGTAGTATAACTGTAATCAGTGCCGAATCTGCATACAGCTGGTTAAAAGCAATATGGTACAAAACTGCTTTACATACATGCTATAGAGTGAAATATTGTAGATAAAAGTTCAACATTTTGAAGGTGACCCCTTATTCTCATTTAAACAAATAATACATTTAACATTTCTATGCAATCTAGTGCAAAGTAATCTGTTTTTGTTACTTTTTGGCTCCTAAAAATGAATGGTTTTCCAAAAAACTTAATGAAAAAATGATTTACTCACCCTCGTTATAATTTCTCTCTCTCTCTTATGGGACACAAAAGAGAAGTTAATTTAATAATGAATAAAATTTTAGTCTGTTTTTCATACAAAGCTATTGTATAGTTGTATGGTCTACTTTTTTACTGTATAAAAAAATGGGATTAAATGACACGACAGTGAATAAATGACAGAATTTTGGGATAACTATTCTTTTAACATCTGCAAATTTTCACAAATCAGACCCAAGCAGCCATACTTAACATCTGCTCAACACACAGAGATGGAGCACTCATCTTTTAAATGAACAAAGCATATGAATTTTACAACATAAACACATATTTGTTCTGTCTGGCAGAATTGATGAAAAATGTGGTGAATCCAGCTTTCCAGGTTTTAACTTAATACAATTTAGTGATAATATCATGTCACTAAAAACAAAGAGTGGCAAAGAGAGGAACTGCATAATAATAATGCATCAATGGTAACGTTCGGAACTGAATTCTACTGCCAAATATTTACTGTGCATATAAAGGTAGTATGCAAAACAGAATGGATTATGCACCAATAAACTTAGAATGCTACATTGTCACATTTCAGTGAGTAATAATGTCTATAGTTATTTTGGATGTCTTGACTTTTAGTAGTAATGAGTCAACATGTTAAAAAGGCTAACATTTCATTACATCATGTTGAAGTCATATGCACTTCATTGTGAGATATAGTTTCCTGTGCATACATTTTGGGAGAACTGTTCATATGTATCAGTACACTACACAGAAAATGGTTATTTTAAATTGTAATAATATTTCACAATATTACTGTTTTTACTCTATTTTTGACTAAATAAATGCAGCCTTGGTTAGCATAAGATACTTCTTTCATAAACATAAAAAAAAAATACCTTAACTTTTAAATGCTAGTGTACATACTGCAGAAATTCTAGTATGGTAGTATGCAGTTCCGGACACAGTCGATCATAAATATAACTCAGTATAAACAACATTTAAAAAGAAATAACATATGGCAAAAAATAAAGAACACTATCTATGTCTGAAAACAATAGTAATATTAAATCGAAGACAATTCCACCAATGCTGGCTGAAAACCCTTGATACAGCTGTGAAAATCCTTCATTATACACTCATTCAACACTCAGAGAAAATAAAATGTGCAAAAATTGTACCTTGTCACTACAGCAGTCCCTTAAAAATGAGACTTCTGGACCATATTCACCCAAAAGGGTTTATAGAGGTACCCTAGAAATCCATATAATCACTCTCAGGTACTAATATGCACCCTTATAAAGGGGTAGAGAAGGTCTACTGGCCCAGTGACAAACTGTTGCACCCCTAAATGTACAATTTTTGTGCTTTTTTTTCTGACAGTGAAGGAAAGCCTTCATTTCACATATGACATTTGAGCGCGACACTGCCCTGAGTAAAGTAACATCTACCTGTGACCAAATCCTAGTGTATCAACTGCTATCGAAAACACTTGACATACCTTTATCCAATATCAATATAAAACCCTCTATTAACTCAAAATGACAGGAAAGAGGCAGATCACAGACGTTCACTGACTTCTTACTCCAGGGATCTGAGGGAAGGAGGGGCTGAGATTTGAGTCTTTTCTGTGAAAGCAAGGAGGCTGTAAGACGGTATTAAAAAGGAGATCCATCCATCCATCTCCACATTGGCAGGTGAAGCCACCGAGTGGCAACTACAAATCTATTAGAGATGAAGGAGCCAATCAAAAGTCACTGAGGATGCTGATGTCAGCAAACTCCTGATGGTAACGGTAGGAGTACATGCCCAGCAAAAAGGCCCATTTAAGAGTCATGAAGCTCCACACAGCTGACAGATAGAAGCTCTTGGGGTCAGTTATTGCTGAAGACAAAAACATACAGAATGCATTACAGACAGCACACTATCCACTTTAAACATGCATATTATAAAGATTTTGTGTGTGTGTGTGGGGGGGGGGATATTTTATTAGACAAAGCTGTCCATGTGAAGGTACTTACATTGCTTTTCTATAATAGCCAAAGCTATGAATGTGGCAAAAGCAGCAACAGCCAGGAGGGAGAAGACGGAACTAACAAACATGAAGAACTTGAGTCCCTTCAGCCATGTGCGCCAGTAGTCCTGAATGTACATAATGTGGGTGACCAGTGCCCAGAGTGCCAGAACTCCTGGAGATTTAAACCCATAACATACACACATCCATACATTGAAAGAATAATTGGTGTACACTGTAAAAAATATATATATAATAATAATAAATAATGAATGAATGAAAGAAAGAAATAGAAAATGTACTGGTAATTTTCTGACATTATCCAATACTTTTATGGACATTTCCGTTAACCCTAAAACACAATGCAATTAAGTGCCAAATTCAAAATACAGGTAAAACACCTGTAAAATAATAAGTTTGGAAAATTCCCTAATATTAATACAGTACATTGCGCTATATTTTTACAGATTTCCAAGTAACACTTTGAGTTAAAAGTAAAACTTTTAAGTAGAAAAACTGAAAAGTATTTTCTTACTCCAATAATTCATTTAAAACTTTGAAAAATCTTGTGTTAAAAAAAAAAAAATCACACAACACAAACACAAACACATTTTTCTTTCTTTCTCTGGGGAGAAATAGTCAGAAATCTGCATATTTATGGGTGATGATTTCCAAAGTCATTTTAAGAAGATAACAGGCTGATCCTTATAAGAAAAAAATTTAATAATCGCCAATTATATCTCTATTGGGATAGCAAACCACACACTGCACCAGACTATATTACACACAATGTGACATCCGGAGATCTTCCCGACCGCAAGATCACCCATCCGTTGTTAATAACAACGAATTAAAAAGCATGACAGTAAAAGAAACAGGATGTGAAATATCTATATTTGACAGCGGATGTCTGAAGACAATGAGTCTGTGGCCTTGAGTTTATTTACAGACCTGATAATCCGCCCATCGCCGCCGTCCATGGCTGTTTATAAACCACATTCCACACGATAAACGCCGAAAATCCCACCAACATGCCGAACGTGGCATAACCCACACTGATGTAGATCCTGTATGGACCCATTAATCATGTATAAAGTACTGCAGTAAAGCTGTAACAAGAGGCTGAAGCGAAGGATTACACCATCGATGCGAGATTATGTAATGCAGCGCTACTTATTCGTAAACACGACTGCACGACCCGGAAGAGCTCCCCGGTATCACCATAGCAACCATCAACAACCTCACAGTCGAGGACGTTTGAATAGTTGAACAAAACGTTTTATTACTATATGGATATGTAAAAAAAATGCATTTAAATCAACTAAATAATAACATTTTTATGCTATCAATTTAGATTTGTATTTAAAATGATATGTTTAAACTCGCAAAACACGTGTGTACTTTAAATATTGTAAAAAAAATAATAATAAAAGGTTCTCATTTCATAGAATGACTCATAATTACTGCAGTGCTCATCGTGTCAACAATGGCTAATCACAATGTGCTCAAAAAATAATTATGCATTAAATGTGCGTTCACTGCTGGGAATTTCATTATGTACGCATGCTAATTAAACACTCATATTTACTGTAAATAATTACAGTATAAATTGGGCATAAAGTGTGACTGAAGCTTGCAAAAATCAATGGTAATACATCAGATGTGAAATAGGAATGCATCCAAAACAAGGTTTTTTTGATTGTCCATACTTATGTATGAATAAATAAACCAGCCTAAACAAACAAATAGCAATAATCTAAAACAGAGGAAAGCTGTGTAGAAAAATCTAGAGGCTACACACATAATGTCACATGTTTCTCTTGTTGTTTGCACAGCACTGAAGATGGTGGTTTTAATCCGTTTGATCTCTGCTCAGTGGTTTTCCATCTAACTGTGAAACTCATTCTCACTGCACTACAGTAATTGTGAAACAAAAAAACTAAATACTAATAATAATCTTCTCAATTGCAAATGTAGGTTGTCTACATAACGCGAGTGATCATCGTCATTGATTATGCAGATCATGCATAAAATTCCATTACAGAATAGAAGAAATGCTACACCCTGAATTAATCATTCAACATCATTCCTTGCAACCTATTCCCTTTATCGTCCTTCAAGCATATGAATACACGAGGAACAAAATGCCATGCCTTTGGGTACTATGTATGAAATACAATTACATAAAATACAATTAATTAGTGATTATTTATTTATGATCACAAAATGTGATCATGTAAAATGTGTAAAGTGTGCAATAGTAATGAGTTAACTGTGCAGGTAGACATCATGATGTTATCACCGTATAAACAGCACAAAGGAAAAAAACATCCAAATGGTATCCATTTAAAATGATCAAAATTTTGATCTCAAGCAGTGTTGATTAAGCATGAGCACACATCTTTGGCCAGACAGATGCTAATGCACAATAAAAGTCCAGAGAGGACTGAACCAAATCAAGAGGCCACAGATGTACTTTGGCCCCATTTCCACTGTTAAAAACTGAAAGGCACACCTTCATAAGTCAACCTTCATGAAATGAACACAAAGCCACATTTTGTGTCACCAATCAGAGAGCAGCAGGAAGCCGGTAACTCGCATGGCTTCAGCGATTCAAATGAGATCAACACTCAGTGGTTTCCTCTGTATGCTTCACAGACAACACTGAGAGACATTAAGAGATCGAGCGAGAGATAAAGAGAAAGAAAAAGTCATTCAGAGATTGATACTTCGCAAGACAGACGAACATTTGGTGCTCGCCTTGAAGACAAGAAAGACAAGACTGTCCCTGGCACTGAAGAAAACTATTTGGGGAAACAAAATTCGACAGTCAGTCAACATCATGGATAATTCAAGCAGCTATAATTATCAGTCATTATCATTTAAATTGTATTATGACCTTCCGTTTACTTAATAGGACAATAGAGTATTTGAGGTGTACAATAAATTATTCCACTGCCATATATTTTAGAGGTAACTAAGTATAAGGCTCTGCAAAACAATTCTTCCAGCTGTTAACTATAGGTTAACTGACTGGGTATTAATAGACTATTGTCCTCTCAATCTGTGTGAGTTGATCCTAATCTAAAATATTTAATGCTGTCAATATAGCAAGTTCATATCTGAAAAGGCATCCACATCTTTTCATTTACACTGCACAAAGACACATTTTGACCGTCTAAAACATCTAAAGTGTCTCTTGCTATCTGATCTGAGTTAAACCTGTGCTTCTCTATCTGATACAAATTACACGTTCAAGTGCCTTGTGAGTATCACATGCAGGAGAACTGGATTTCTGAGTTCTGTCATTGGCACCGCTTTTTGCCATAGGCAACCACTGACACACACACACACACACACACACACACAGGAATACACTTTCATATATGCAGACAAGCAGTCAGGCACAAAGCAAATGGAGAGATTGTGGATCTTCTTACTTTCATTTACATCGGCCATAGGGTTTATATCATTAGCTGCTGTGGAGTGCGACGTACATGGAGGATATACACGCCAGAATGCTTTCGTTCTTTAAACAGATCTTGTCTGCTAAGAAGAAAAACAGACTCGGTAAGACAAAACTAATACTGTTCTGTGGAAGTGAATGCCTGTTTTGCGAGTTTTAGACCTCATGACCAGGGTTGTGAAAGTTTGTGAACATCAAATCACATAGCGTTGTATTCTCTGTTGTTTCTGTGAGCACACAAATGCATGCAGGAATACTAGTGTGCATGGCACTTTCTAGAAACAGGGTACAAAATAAGGCCTGAAAAGCCTTTCAGTCTTTCAAATAAACTGAAAGACTGAATGCTGATCATCAAGCTTAGAAGGTAAACTAATTTAATATAAGCTGTTTTATGTTTTCGTAGTTATTCACTTTATATAATGGTTTGACATTTTAACTATCCTTTTACCAAAATTTCAGGACATTTAAATCCCTGACTTGACCTGATTTTGTCATTTTTATTTAATATTTTACAAAATGCATCAATGACAACAAATCAAGTAAATGAATAGTTTGGGGTTTATTTATATTTCCTGTAAATTAAAAAAAAAAAGTTTAATAATGTATTTTATATTCTTGTCTTCTGGTCATGCTGTAGAATGTCTAAATAAGGTTATTTCCTTTTTCTTAACGGGGAAAATAAAGTTAGGGAGAAAAATACGGGACAAATTTGACTAAATATTACATTTTCCCCCGGTTTCACAGACCAGGCTTAAGCCTAGTCCCAGACTAAAATGTAAATCTGAGCCGTTTTAACTGAAATAAACTTGCACTGACTCTTTTCATTTACACTGCACAAAGACACATTTTGACCGTCTAAAACATCTAAAGTGTCTCTTGCTATCTGATCTGAGTTAAACCTGTGCTTCTCTATCTGATACAAATTACACGTTCAAGTGCCTTGTGAGTATCACATGCAGGAGAACTGGATTTCTGAGTTCTGTCATTGGCACCGCTTTTTGCCATAGGCAACCACTGACACACACACACACACACACACACACAGGAATACACTTTCATATATGCAGACAAGCAGTCAGGCACAAAGCAAATGGAGAGATTGTGGATCTTCTTACTTTCATTTACATCGGCCATAGGGTTTATATCATTAGCTGCTGTGGAGTGCGACGTACATGGAGGATATACACGCCAGAATGCTTTCGTTCTTTAAACAGATCTTGTCTGCTAAGAAGAAAAACAGACTCGGTAAGACAAAACTAATACTGTTCTGTGGAAGTGAATGCCTGTTTTGCGAGTTTTAGACCTCATGACCAGGGTTGTGAAAGTTTGTGAACATCAAATCACATAGCGTTGTATTCTCTGTTGTTTCTGTGAGCACACAAATGCATGCAGGAATACTAGTGTGCATGGCACTTTCTAGAAACAGGGTACAAAATAAGGCCTGAAAAGCCTTTCAGTCTTTCAAATAAACTGAAAGACTTATGGCCCCCCCCCCCCAAAAAAAGAAAAGATAAAATAGTCAGTGAAAGGAGGCACTTAAGCTTCAGAAAATGCTGATCATCAAGCTTAGAAGGTAAACTAATTTAATATAAGCTGTTTTATGATTTCGTAGGTATTCACTTTATATAATGGTTTGACATTTTAACTATCCTTTTACCAAAATTCAGGACATTTAAATCCCTGACTTTACCTGATTTTGTCATTTTTATTTAATATTTTACAAAATGCATCAATGACAACAAATCAAGTAAATGAATAGTTTGGGGTTTATTTATATTTCCTGTAAATTAAAAAAAAAAAAAGTGTAATAATGTATTTTATATTCTTGTCTTCTGGTCATGCTGTAGAATGTCTAAATAAGGTTATTTCCTTTTTCTTAACGGGGAAAATAAAGTTAGGGAGAAAAATACGGGACAAATTTGACTAAATATTACATTTTCCCCCGGTTTCACAGACCAGGCTTAAGCCTAGTCCCAGACTAAAATGTAAATCTGAGCCGTTTTAACTGAAATAAACTTGCACTGACTGATCTTAAAATATATCACTGCCTTGTTTTGTCTCAAGACACACACCAGTAATGTTATTTTCTAAGGCATGTTTATAAAAATTACTTAAATATCCGAATTGAACTATGGCCTAATCCTGGCTTAGTCTAAGCCCTGTCTGTGAAACCAGGCCAATGTATATGTTTTTACTACTTTGACTACAAATAATGTCAAAATTATATTTTTGTATGCCAAAAAATGTCAAGAAGACCTCTGATGTGTGCAGGCCAAATATATATATATATAAAAAAAAAAGATCCCATGTAAGGATTGCAGGCATTGCTTCTAACAAGCTATTTTTCATGCTAGGTTTATTTCAAGGGATTTGACCCTCAAAATCTTTTCAGTCATGGGTGCCATATACTTGCATCTCACGCAGCTGCAGGCACAGCTTTGTCATGCTCATGTTGAATCACCAACTGCTTTCGCTTCAGCAGTCATTTCTGTTTTGGCCAGAGATGCTGGTTTTGTGGGTCTGTTACTGCAGTGCTGACAGACATAATAAACCCAGGACAACAGTTGAGAAATATTTGTGGGGCCCTTATGGAGGAAGGCAGGTGAACAGAGCCAAAACACTGAAACACTTCCAAAGAATGTGCAAATTCAAGGAATCTTTGCAGCCACCCAATTACAGCATTATACACATAATCATTAATAACTCACAGTCAGGAGTTTAGCATAACACATTATCACATAAGTGGTTAGTGTTAAATCAATGTTCCTAACTAATTTAGCTCAAAAGAAGAATCTGTGAGACCTAATACACACTTGTCAAGGTGTTTACAGCTTGGATTGCAAGTACAAACAAAACCGCTTTTCTGTTTGTTATGCTGTGCTGTGTTTTGATCCCCAATCAGTAACTAAGGCGAATTACATACATATGTAAAAAAGCAGCAACATACTGTATTCAGATCTTGTTATTCCCCCTTTTTGGACTGAGGAGTGGAACAGCAGTGGCTGAAAGACTCCCCAAAACAGTCTAGTGACTCAATGTTGTTATATTTCAGTCCTCCAGGAAGGGAAGCCCACTCTCCTGAAACAATAGCCGGGGTCTAAACAAATACTATGTAATGTTCCCTGACCTCCAGCCACATGGACATTCTCAGGCTTGGACATGTCTTAAGATTGTTCCTAACGTGACCTGTGAGTGGGGATGACATACAGTACTACCCAAGTTGGGACAATGCCCATTAAAGTGAATGCTTAAAAAGATTATACATTTTAGTAAATGATAATAATATCGTTAGCATGGGACACCAGCGTTAATATAAGTGCTGTTCCAATCCCTGTGAGCTGTTCACCTAGGCAGCATCTTTAGACAGTGTTGCTCTAAATAGTAGGCAGCAAAATATGCTGCCTTTTAAGATAACCTGTTTTAGCTCAAATCTAAGACAGCACTGCATAAAATCAAGGATAAGGCAATCCAAGAATAGACAGCCTGTGACAAGCCTGTTGAAATCCTAATGGCGGACAGAGACAAGGAAAATAATACATACAGTAATATAAAATATATATTTGTATTTATGCATATATTTGTTTTAAAATATATTTTAGATATATAAATAAATTAAATATTATATTTAAAAAATATATTATTACTTTTAAATAAATATATTTTATATATTTAATTTATATATATATAGTATATACACACAAACTATATTTAACATACTTTTTATACATTTGTATTATTTAAATAAATATTTTTATGGATTACTCAGTATATAAATTTTTTAATCTGTGTGTATTGTAACATATATTTGATATATACGTATATAATTTTATATATTTATTATATATACATTTATTTAATATACTAAATTATTAAATTTTAAGATTTGAGTTAGGATGTTGCAAGCAGCTGCAAGACAGTGAGGCAGCTCACTAGATTCTGGAAAAGAGCTTGAGTTTCTATCTTTGGAACAACTTGCAAGTATGGAAACAAACAGTAAGCAAACACAATACTGTTCATCGGAGTTCACAACATCCTGCCACTGGGTTTTGTGGGAGTCATGAGATCTCACAAATCATAAGCATGAGATAACATGATGTAACAGTAAATGGAGAGCAGATTGAATCAAACAGTACTGA
Source organism: Sinocyclocheilus grahami (assembly GCF_001515645.1). Taxonomy (NCBI): domain Eukaryota; kingdom Metazoa; phylum Chordata; class Actinopteri; order Cypriniformes; family Cyprinidae; genus Sinocyclocheilus; species Sinocyclocheilus grahami. The sequence continues at coordinate 324,472 of NW_015505192.1, forward strand.
CTTCTTCTTCTTTACTTTTGTCTCCTCAGAGGCTCCAGCAATCATGTGCTCTGAAGACACATTCCTCCGGATGTCTCTGCGCTCGTCCCTTGAAAAGGTACAGAAAATTACAATTATTTCCTTAATATTGTCTATGTGGACATGCAAACTTAGCTATTGGTTGCTTTTTTCATTGTTCATTGTTCTCTTATGCACCAACTCTAAATCAAACACTTAAGCAAACCCATTTAGGAGAGCAGATTGAATCAAACAGTACTGACTTCTTCTTCTTTACTTTTGTCTCCTCAGAGGCTCCAGCAATCATGTGCTCTGAAGACACATTCCTCCTGATGTCTCTGCGCTCGTCCCTTGAAAAGGTACAGAAAATTACAATTATTTCCTTAATATTCTCTATGTGGACATGCAAACTTAGCTATTGGTTGCTTTTTTCATTGTTCATTGTTCTCTTATGCACCAACTCTAAATCAAACACTTAAGCAAACCCATTTTATTAGAATGTAAACATTCAAAACTTATTTAAAAAGGAGTTGGGTAAAATGTGTCCTATTCAAACGTCAGAAGGATTTTTAATCAAGCCAGTGCTGCAGTTTCCTGTTCATTTACTCCTTCACTCCAACCTTGGCACCTGCATTAGTAAGTAAGGTGGGTTATGGACACGCCCCCTGATCCTCACCCCCTCAAGGTTTATCATGCAGCTGGAACACACAGATAAGAGCACTGAAGGAGAGACCGAGTCAAACGCATGAGCTAAACATATTTTGCCTGCTCAAGCGGCTCTTTTACTGCTTGATGCAAAAAAATGTGTAATGCAAATTTCTAAATTTCTGGATGCAGATGAAATAATCCTTCAGTGTACTATGAAAATAATGGAATAAGATACTGTTTTTATTCCACTTATTAACCTTCATCGCTATATCTTATAATTTTCATTGCTATAATGTTCCAAACTTTTTTTATGCTTAACAGATCATTCGTTCATGTCCATTCAAATGGTTAGAAATGTCAAAAAACTGTATGTATATATATATTCAGTTTTAATTTGAGTTATTTTAGTACATCATGTTAAATTATATGAAAATGAAAAATGTTTCCCTTGGCAACAAGCTGAAATAAAACTTTGAATTAAAAAAAAAAATTTGATTTTTAAATATTATTTAATTACATTTTAAGAAAAAAAAACTATTTTTTTTTTAAATACCATGGTATATGAATATGGTAATCATTTAGCCATAGGGGAGACCGGGGCTAGTGTTCACACTTCAGCCAATGTGACAACTTGCCCCGTCACAAATAACAGTTATGTAAACACACCCACCACTTTGTTAAAATTGTGTCTTCAGAACTAGTCAGACCAAGTAGCAGTTAATTAAAGGGTGATCAGTCTTACTTTTAAGATTCAAACTAGTTCAATCTACATTTGTATGTAAATGTCTTTAAAAGTTATGATCCGTAAACTAATGCGTAAGACTAATCTTAGAGGTTTATGCAACCTGCCACTGTTGGAGTTTGATTAAAGAGACATGCAAAACGTGCAGTGTTGGGGTGCCTCCAGGACCAGGGTTGGGAACCACTGACCTAAAGCACCATGGCACATGGCACCATTACTGTATGGTACCTTCCACCACACGACTTTGAAAGGGTTAAACCAGGGGTGCCCAAACTCGGTCCTGGAGGGCCGGTGTCCTGCAGAGTTTAGCTCCAACCCTAATCAAACACTAGCCTCTTACTCAATACTACGTAAACTTAGTGCCCACTTTAGGAAGGTTTACCATTATTACTTCACAGTTCACACAAAGAATAAAAAATAAGCGAAAACAGGGCCCGGCTTACTTTTGAGGTCTGGTACAAATAGGCTACAAACATAGTTACTCAAGTAGCCTAAATTAGCCTTGTTGGGTTGTCTAGGCCTACAGTTTTGTTTTCAGAATAGTGGGAGAACCGTGATCTCTATTCTAAAAATCAATTATCCAGAGGCATAGCTTAAAAATACATACTATATCAGACATCTAACTACTAGGCCTACTATTAGTAGTTTAAAATGTAGACTAGGATGTAAAATGTACAATCTTACAGACTTTATGTAGTACATTTACAAGGATTTGGTAGAATTATAATGTATTATTATGTCGCCCTTTCGGTCAGTTCCGTATTGAAGCCCGTTTCCGGCACTGAATAAAATTTTTTTTAAAAGTAATTGCCAGTTTTTATCTCACAATTCTGACTTTTTTTTCTCAGAATTGTGAGATATAAACTCGCAATTGCGAGTTAAAGTCCAATTTTGAGTGGGGAAAAAAGACTGATATGTTCTCAGAATTGCGAGTTTATATCTCACAATTCTGAGAAAAGTCAGAATTGCGAGAGAAAAAAAAGTCAGAATTGTGAGTTTATATCTCACAATTCTGAGAAAAAAGTCGCAATTAACTCTTTTATTTTTTTATTCAGTCGCGGAAACGGTTCCGCGATCCATGTACGATTGTAAAAGTCGTTCAGTTTTGATGTAAACACACACCTGAGGATAATCCATGCGGATGCTGGGTTGAGAGGCGCGCCCCCTGGCAGGGGCGGGGGCGGGAGCGCGGGCGGGAGCGCGGGGTGGCGCCTCGACTGGATTGTCCAGAACGCGCAGGCAAGTCTGACAGCGAGCAGCAGGTTTGAATGGCATTCGGAGGCTGGAGATCTCACGCACGTAGGAATGCAGCGTGCAGGTCCGGTTGTCCTTAAACAGGGATTGTCAAATCCTTATTGCAAATGTAGTTTTCGACATGTGTTGCTGCAACAGATGATCTTTAAGTAAAATAATTGTTCATACATCGGACCTTACTGAAACATGCATCTCTTTCGGAGTTATAATTACCAAATCTTACCCGATCGGTGTACCAGTGAGAAAACACCTCACGTCCGGGGAATCAGCTGGGTAAGTGGCAGAAATAAATTCTTAAAAAAAAAAAAAAAGTAGAAATATTATTTGTCAAAAAAGAAAGAGAAACTTCTAGGCTGTAATCAGGTTATTCCACGAAATAGGTGCTTGTTTGCAAAGGCAATTTTCTTTCAGATTTAAAACATTCTATCAAAGAATGTTTTATGCGTTAATAAATCCTGCCAACTCAAGTTAAATTAATAGGCTACGCATTAAAAAGTTGCTTAAAAAATGCCAGCTTCATGGAAAAAAAATAACATGGAAAAACTATTTTGTTTACCTGTTTAAGGAATGTATATAAGACATTAAATGCTGGCGTCGTTGTGAATACGTGCAGGTGCAATTTTCTCAGAACATACTATTGACTCTGTATAGCCAATAAAGTGTGTTTGTTTGTGTGTCAGGATGTGTGTGAAGGGAAGATGGCTTTGAAACCAATGCTGGAGGCTAAGACACTTAACCAAAGTCCCCCAGACACTGAAAATGACCCCAAACAGCCAGGGAGAGCAGAGCCTTCTATTGTTGTTGTATATGTTTTTGTGTTTACATGTTGTTAAAGGGTTAATCAAGGATGGGTTATTTATAACGTATTGTTCATTGTCCGTCTTAAGGTTTGTTCCCTTACAGTTTGGAAAAGAATGTGCACAGGAAGACCCACACCACTGTATAGACTGTAATCAGCCTGAGTGAACTATGGAGTAAATCTCATATAATGAGCATTTTTACCAAAACTAAGCATCTAAATTCAAAAAGACACAACACTGACTGATCTCTTTTAGATTACATTCATTTCAGTTGGCTTTGATCATTTGACTTTCATACGAATATCGAAAAAGGGGGAAAAAAACAATATACTCAACACAGAATGAGGAAACATATGGACACTGTGCAAACCAATATTTCCCATCTCCATATTACATTGACCATTGATTAACCTGCACGTTTAATCCCATACTTATCCATGTCTTCAAATACACATGGAAAGCAGTTACTCCAATTAGGAAACATTGTAGTTTCTGCACTGCTGACTGTCAGATGGACCCACATTTTCCTCTTCTACATTCCAGCAATAATGGTCATGACTTTTTAACATAAAGAGCCCTAGTTAAAAAGATATCCATGTGTTGTGTCAATGTGCCACTGTCTGCAGTCTATCAGGGTTGACTTTTATCTGTCTGCTATTTTCTGGAGTTTTTTTCCAGCTGAAATTATGTATATTTTGTCAGAATACGGTACAAAAACCAAACCTCAGACTGAGACATCAGTCTTAAAGGAAATGGTTCACTTGAAAATTTGCTGAAAGTTTACTCACCCTCAGGCCATCCAAGATGTAGATGAGTTTGTTTCTTCATCAGATTTGGAGAAATTTAGCAGTGTATCACTTGCTCAACACTGGATTTTCTGCGGTAATTGGGTGCCATCAGAATGAGAGTTCAAAAGGCTGATAAAAGCATAACAATAATCCACAAGTAATCCGCACTAATCTCCAAACAAATTCATCATTAAAATGTTTTAACTTCAAACCATTGCTTCCAGCTAAAATACAAGTCACCCGTTCCTCATGGTGCATGCACAAAAATGCAGAGAATTGGATATATAATATAATGGAATTGATGGTTCCATGTACCCCCTTTAACATCCATGGAATCTTTCTATTGCACAAAAGGTGCTATATAGTAGAAAAGGTTCTTTAGATTTTTTTTATGTTTTTCACACTAAAAGAAAACAAATCTTTTAAGAACTGTTCACTGAAAGATTCTTTGTCAAAACCAAAATAGCACTTCTATGGCACTGCAAAAAAAACTTTTGGAACCTTTATTTTTTTAAATGTAGCTGAAAGCAAAAATTATATTGCTTTGCTAAAATATTTAAGAAACTTAAATTGAAGCTGTGTATTGCGTTGTGAGTGACAGGAATTCTTTGGCACACAGATTCTGTGTGGGCCTGGTTATTCACCTGTACCATGAAATATGATATGATGAATTATATTTGATATTACCCAGAGATTCCTCTATAGGTCAGTTCATTGCAGAATCAATAACTAAAAAGCACTTGGGCATCTAAATCACCAGTGGTTAACAGCTTACCAATAAATATTTAAACATAGTTCATCCATTATTCTGTCTTCAGTCTCACTGATGCTCTGATAAAGGGGTCATATGATGTTGCTAAAAAGAACATTATTTTGTGTATTTGGTGTAATGTGTTTATGCTGTACAGAAATCAGAGCTGCTGGCAATTGTTGTTTGTTAATGGCTGGACAGAGAACCAAAACTTTGAGCGCCTCTTGAGCAGGAATCCAATCAGATATGCATGCTTACAACCTGTTTATTCTCAAGTATGTGGTCCAGTTCAGCGGCTTGAAATCACTCGAATGCTTTCTCTTTTCTAGTGTCCTTTCAATTTTCAACAACATAATGGGCATTAAAGGAATAGTTCTCTCAAAAATTATTTATTTTTTAATGAAAATGTCATTGTTAGACTTACACCGTGTATAGCCACATTCATTGTGTCGTCGTTTATGCGAATAGACTTTATCAATATGTCTGAAAGTAATTTATTATTTCACAGATATTACACAGTTCTGCTGAATACACAGTTTTGATCTCAGGTATTTAATTTGATATTAATAACAAAAATAACATGTATATAGTGTAGAATTGTTTTATTTTTATATTTATTTTACATGCAAATATTTTATTATAACATTTTTATTTAATTGACTTACATTATGTTTAATATTTTCATAAAAGGCAAATTAGTCATATTTATCACTGTCTTTTTTTCTCAGAATTGTGAGGGGAAAAAAGTCTAAATTGTCAGATTAAAAAAAAAAAAAATCCAATTACCTTTTTTATTTGTTTTTTTTAATTCCATGGCAGAAATTAGCTTCCATACATATCTACCCTGCTGTCTAATGTTTTGTGTTTTGCACAGCCTCAGCACATTTGTTAATCAGTCAAGCAAATTGTATTGCAAAGACAAAGGCCCTCCTCCACCCCGCAAGCTTAAAGAGCCAAACATTCCTCTTGAATTCTTGTGTGAATCTTAATTACATTAAGGCAGTTCATCAGTCTTTGCTGAGAGGGAAGCAGGTGGCAAAGATCATGTCCAGTGCTATAGTGTTAAATGCCACACATGGCAGCATTAGTCTGGCATGTCTTCTGGCACTCTTTAGCCCTCGGTTCCTTTGTTGTATCATGTTTTAATAGTTTTGATGCTGTACATGGAAAGAATGGCATTTTGCCAGTCGCAGGATTGATTGTAAAAACTCTATTACTATTTTACTTTAAAACTAGATTTATCGACTGGTCCTTGCCTGTACAATATTCAGCCCTGACAGCGAACACACCCCCAGCATTTGAGTGCAGAGAATACTGATTTTTTTTTCAAGATTTTGATACCTTGTTTTATTTACGTGGCGTTTTTTTTTCTATCATCCAAATTTGTCTGTGTGGTTAATAACACATTTTTCTGTGGTGTGACAAACTCGGAACACATATTTAATATTGCTTTACACGGACTTTAAACTCGTTCTCTCTATTTTTCTCCTCACAGACACCTCTGCCAGAAGCCGAGGACACACAAGACACCATCAAACAGGTATGAAGGCCTTTGAACAGTGGCCTGGGTTTTGTACATGTTGACAAGCCTTAAAGGGACAGTTCACCCAAAAATGAAATGACTGACATTGTTTATTCACCCTCATATCGTTCCAAACCGACTTTCCTCTGTGTAACACAAAAGGAGAAAGTTTAAACAATGTAGTGGTTGTTTATCATGCATTTACAATGAATGAAGACTGAAGCTTCGAAAAGTAGATAAGTACCATAAAATCAAATCGTGCAACTCATTCACTAGAATTCAAATCTTCTGAAGTCAAACGATAAGTAACTTTAAGAAGATGAGACCAAAATTTAAGTTGCTCAAGCCATATGAACCACCTTAGACAGTAAAAAGAAAGTAAATGATAACAGAATTTGAATTTTTAGGTGATCTACCCTTTTAAATGAGCTCCAGTGAAGCTGTTCATAGGGATGTGTGGCATCTTTTATCTTGACACCTCTGACCTCTATGTGTTTATAACATCACGCGCACAGAGATTATAAAGGGTGGCGGCTCTGTACAATAATGTTAAGGACATAAAAGAGTTGATGAAATTCTAAATATGGCTCAAAACACAACATGTGAAATATAATATTACGCATCTTGTGGAGTAGTTTTGCCCAGATGTCACAACATTTCTCCTTAACGGGTGAGGCCGCAATAAACCATAAAAACAGATTCATTTTAAACACATTTTGTTGTTGTTTTTGACAAACAACCATAATTACACATCATAATGTTCAAAACACAGGTCTGTCATTCCATCTGAGTGTCATTTCATTTGTGTTTTGATCGTTAATTTGTGATGTTTTGTGCAATTGTAATGCATGCGTAATGGTTTATGTTTTCTGAATGTGAAATAGTATGATTGCATATACATTTCATCACTCTTTTGCAGCTATTTCACTACCACAGGTGGTTCTAGCATTAAAGTGCAACTTTCTCTGCTCATATGACACATGTCCCTTCAGTATCATGTGAGCCCCTGAGGGAGGAAGCCACTGTAAACATGTTGTTGTACTGGCTACCTTCAATGTACAGTAAATCTTCAAAATCTTGTTAAACTAGCTCTGTATCAGCATCATGTAATACCAACTTTGTCTTAGATGTTTTTCCTAAAATTTTATATAGATATATAGTATAGAAACAAATTAGACAATTGTGTACTTACAGTAAAAGTAGCAGCTCAGATAATTTAGCATTGGAAGAATTTGATGAGAAATGTTTGCGTTCCAATTAAATTAGCTGATTTTGGGCAAATCTGAGCACATTTTTTTAATTTAAGAGGCTAACCCCCACCATAGTTCATTCAACCTTATCTAACATTCCTCAAATCACAGGCAAACATATGCATAGCTATTGTTTCTATTCTGCTTATCTTATGAGCAGCTGCCTAACCCATTGAGACCTCAAATGAGTCTGTTTTGTGTCTTTTAAACCATACACTTAATTACCATAAACAGTGTTGGGGGTAACAAGTAACTAATTACAAGTAACACGGGTTACCGAATCAGATTACTTTTTCAAATATGTAACGCAAGTTACCTTGTTTTCCCATTTATTCACTGACACGTCTCCTGTCCCCATGCATGTTGAGAGAAATTGGGAGTGAGATGCAGAAGCAGAGGCATTTCCTTCACCCTGAGGCTTATTAATTTCACTTTTGGAGTCAAAGGGCCTTTACAGTTGCCAAAAATATAACTTTTTGTGTGTGTGTGTGTGTGGGGGGTGGGGGGTGCGCTCGGGTGACAAAAAGTAATGCAAAGGTAACATAATACATTACTTTCCATAAAAAGTAACGCAATTAGTGAAGCAATATTGTAATGCGTTACAAATAACTTTTCCAACACTGACCAAAAATACCCATTTCCTTTGCACACACCTTTCTGTTCTTCTCTTATGCGATTTTGCTTTCAACACAAAGGGGGGAATGTCAGAAAATGCAGCTGAAAAGCTTTTTGTTTTTAGGTTTTAAGCAGATATCTGCGCTTGCATATTTGAGAATTAGTCAGTGCCTGATTAATTAGAAAAGGCAATATTGCCAAGGATTTAAATGTGGTTTATCAGGGCTCTGGAAGGACGGTTCATCTGTGGAATGCTCTCAGCTCCTGGAGTGTTTTTTGTGGGCACAGTGATTCCTGGAGTGTGTTCCTCTAAGCAGAAAGTGAACGAGGAAAGCTTTTTCATCTGAGCCCTCTGATCTTTTCTATTATTAGTGGTGTTTTTTAAGGCAAGCATCACTATTATTATAATTCATAGTTAAGGCAATAAGTAGAGTTTTCTAAATAAGGTTTTTCTAAAGCCCTATCCAGCCATATCTAAAGATTAGAATGTAACAGAGACTTGATGGTGGGTTTCTTTTGATTCTGGCCTCTAAGCAATATCCAAGAATACCTTAGAAACCACGCTGCAACACCATAGCAACCATCCAGACAACTTAGCAACTATATAGCTACGAGATAAACATTCTGAACACTTGACAGCCACCCTAGCAACACGGCAGTTTTACACCAGCCTATACAAGTTCCAGCGTTATCGTCAGTATTTTTTAGATATAATATTTAAGTTTATATTTTAAGTTAGCTTTCATTTTTAGTTACATTTTTAGTAATTATTTTAGGGTTAGTCAGTCCTGTGCTTTTGTCATTATTATTATTTATATTACTATAGGTTAAATTTGTTTTATTTCAGTTTTTGTTTAAGTTCAGTTTTAGTGTTTATTTATTGATTAGTAATTTTAGTGCGTCAACTTAAACTAAATAAAAATGACAAATGTTGCCTTGGCAAAAACCTAAAATAAAGTTTTAAACTAATACTTTATTTCAGCTTTACTTCAATTTACAAAATAGTTTTGAATACTTTAGTTAACAACAATATCCTTTATAAGTTCATAACCATTATGCGTCCTGAGTGGCCCCAGTGTTTCTAATATAATTTCTGCCCACCTCTATTGTGAGTTCGCTCTGTATTGTACGGAATGAAGCCTTTCCCTCAGCTCACCAAGGTCACACCATCATGACGGCCTCCGCTGTTACCATCGCCCACAGATGGAAAACACAGCCTGCTTCCTCCCCACACAACAGAGGAGGACGGGGCTGTGCTGCTGCTACTTCAAACCCCTATGCATGTGGGTGACTAACACTTGTATACAAAGGAAGCACAACCACATCCCCGACAAGACTCTGTAGTTGAGGTATTGTGTTAGAAGCTTGCAAATCTCAGTAGGATGAGGCTCTGTTGTTTTGTTGAGCAGCTATTCATATTCATACAAACAGGGATGAACAATAAGGTTGTTTTTCAGTAGTTCAGGTGGTGCACAGTAGTGATCACACTAAAATAAATCTAAAGTTTTTTCAATTTTTGTTTTATAAATTTTGTCACATTCTATTTTTTTCAATTTATTTAACTAAACTTTCTTATAATTAGAATAATTTAATAGGTTTACAATTTGTAACAATAGCTTACAATTACAAAATACTTAAAAAAAAAAAAATACACTTATTTAAATATTTTATAAATAGAATCTTATAATTTACAAATGCAAATCATTCTCACAGTTTTGGAAAAAGCATAATTTATCCTAGCCAACTACAGCTCTAAACTAGAAATGTATAATCACATATCTACAGTATATTGTACAGTAAGTGCTACCATGCTGCCTTTCTACATTTTTTTGGTGACTGTTTGTATAGCAATATGACCTACTCTCGAACAATGCCTCCCTCTCCCTCCGGACAAACCCTTAGTCATGTGGAGACGTCACATAAGCAGTGTTCTATGACCTGGTAGTTTGGTTGGAGCTCGCCTGGAATCCTTAGACACACCTGAGAGAATCAGAAAAGCAAGTATGCATGTAAATATAGCTAGCAAATTTTTTTTAAACCAAAAAAAGGGATGTAAGATGAATAATAGACGCCTTCAAAATGAATACTCATTTGACACTTTCAAGTTTCAAGAGTGGAACATGTCCAAAATTACAGCAATGAACATATACACTACCGTTCAAAGGTTTGGGATCAGTACAATTTTCTTAAAAGAAATTCATTCTTTCATTTAGAAAGGAGGCAGCAAATTGATCAAAGGTGACAAGTAAACACTTTGTTGCAAAATATTTCTGTTTCAAATAAATGCTGTTCTTTTGAACTTTAGCAGCAAAATTAAGCAGCACAACTGTTTTCAACATTGATAATAATAAGAAATGTTTCTTGAGCACCAAATTAGCATATTAGAATGATTTCTGAAGGATCATGTTCCCTTTCATGGGAACTTCGAACTGCGTCCTCTAGGGGTCGCTATGGGGACCGCCTCGTCGTGACCCGTGTCTGAAGCATACATTGAAAAAACCCCAACTCGTTGGCCGGCGACAGCCATGACGTCCCTACCGGTGCGACTACAGTATAGATCGGTGCCGGGAGCTACACATCATTCACTTCTTCGTCTGAAGCTTGCGTCCGCAGCATGGCAAGAAACCTAGAGGACGCAGTGTCTCGTTCCCTACTCAGGGAACCATGGTTACATAAGTAACCCGAGACGTTCCCTTTCATGGGAACTTCGAACTGCGTCCTCTAGGGGTCGCTATGGGGACCGCCTCGTCGTGACCCGTGTCTGAAGCATACATTGAAAAAACCCCAACTCGTTGGCCGGCGACAGCCATGACGTCCCTACCGGTGCGACTACAGTATAGATCGGTGCCGGGAGCTACACATCATTCACTTCTTCGTCTGAAGCTTGCGTCCGCAGCATGGCAAGAAACCTAGAGGACGCAGTGTCTCGTTCCCTACTCAGGGAACCATGGTTACATAAGTAACCCGAGACGTTCCCTTTCATGGGAACTTCGAACTGCGTCCTCTAGGGGTCGCTATGGGGACCGCCTCGTCGTGACCCGTGTCTGAAGCATACATTGAAAAAACCCCAACTCGTTGGCCGGCGACAGCCATGACGTCCCTACCGGTGCGACTACAGTATAGATCGGTGCCGGGAGCTACACATCATTCACTTCTTCGTCTGAAGCTTGCGTCCGCAGCATGGCAAGAAACCTAGAGGACGCAGTGTCTCGTTCCCTACTCAGGGAACCATGGTTACATAAGTAACCCGAGACGTTCCCTTTCATGGGAACTTCGAACTGCGTCCTCTAGGGGTCGCTATGGGGACCGCCTCGTCGTGACCCGTGTCTGAAGCATACATTGAAAAAACCCCAACTCGTTGGCCGGCGACAGCCATGACGTCCCTACCGGTGCGACTACAGTATAGATCGGTGCCGGGAGCTACACATCATTCACTTCTTCGTCTGAAGCTTGCGTCCGCAGCATGGCAAGAAACCTAGAGGACGCAGTGTCTCGTTCCCTACTCAGGGAACCATGGTTACATAAGTAACCCGAGACGTTCCCTTTCATGGGAACTTCGAACTGCGTCCTCTAGGGGTCGCTATGGGGACCGCCTCGTCGTGACCCGTGTCTGAAGCATACATTGAAAAAACCCCAACTCGTTGGCCGGCGACAGCCATGACGTCCCTACCGGTGCGACTACAGTATAGATCGGTGCCGGGAGCTACACATCATTCACTTCTTCGTCTGAAGCTTGCGTCCGCAGCATGGCAAGAAACCTAGAGGACGCAGTGTCTCGTTCCCTACTCAGGGAACCATGGTTACATAAGTAACCCGAGACGTTCCCTTTCATGGGAACTTCGAACTGCGTCCTCTAGGGGTCGCTATGGGGACCGCCTCGTCGTGACCCGTGTCTGAAGCATACATTGAAAAAACCCCAACTCGTTGGCCGGCGACAGCCATGACGTCCCTACCGGTGCGACTACAGTATAGATCGGTGCCGGGAGCTACACATCATTCACTTCTTCGTCTGAAGCTTGCGTCCGCAGCATGGCAAGAAACCTAGAGGACGCAGTGTCTCGTTCCCTACTCAGGGAACCATGGTTACATAAGTAACCCGAGACGTTCCCTTTCATGGGAACTTCGAACTGCGTCCTCTAGGGGTCGCTATGGGGACCGCCTCGTCGTGACCCGTGTCTGAAGCATACATTGAAAAAACCCCAACTCGTTGGCCGGCGACAGCCATGACGTCCCTACCGGTGCGACTACAGTATAGATCGGTGCCGGGAGCTACACATCATTCACTTCTTCGTCTGAAGCTTGCGTCCGCAGCATGGCAAGAAACCTAGAGGACGCAGTGTCTCGTTCCCTACTCAGGGAACCATGGTTACATAAGTAACCCGAGACGTTCCCTTTCATGGGAACTTCGAACTGCGTCCTCTAGGGGTCGCTATGGGGACCGCCTCGTCGTGACCCGTGTCTGAAGCATACATTGAAAAAACCCCAACTCGTTGGCCGGCGACAGCCATGACGTCCCTACCGGTGCGACTACAGTATAGATCGGTGCCGGGAGCTACACATCATTCACTTCTTCGTCTGAAGCTTGCGTCCGCAGCATGGCAAGAAACCTAGAGGACGCAGTGTCTCGTTCCCTACTCAGGGAACCATGGTTACATAAGTAACCCGAGACGTTCCCTTTCATGGGAACTTCGAACTGCGTCCTCTAGGGGTCGCTATGGGGACCGCCTCGTCGTGACCCGTGTCTGAAGCATACATTGAAAAAACCCCAACTCGTTGGCCGGCGACAGCCATGACGTCCCTACCGGTGCGACTACAGTATAGATCGGTGCCGGGAGCTACACATCATTCACTTCTTCGTCTGAAGCTTGCGTCCGCAGCATGGCAAGAAACCTAGAGGACGCAGTGTCTCGTTCCCTACTCAGGGAACCATGGTTACATAAGTAACCCGAGACGTTCCCTTTCATGGGAACTTCGAACTGCGTCCTCTAGGGGTCGCTATGGGGACCGCCTCGTCGTGACCCGTGTCTGAAGCATACATTGAAAAAACCCCAACTCGTTGGCCGGCGACAGCCATGACGTCCCTACCGGTGCGACTACAGTATAGATCGGTGCCGGGAGCTACACATCATTCACTTCTTCGTCTGAAGCTTGCGTCCGCAGCATGGCAAGAAACCTAGAGGACGCAGTGTCTCGTTCCCTACTCAGGGAACCATGGTTACATAAGTAACCCGAGACGTTCCCTTTCATGGGAACTTCGAACTGCGTCCTCTAGGGGTCGCTATGGGGACCGCCTCGTCGTGACCCGTGTCTGAAGCATACATTGAAAAAACCCCAACTCGTTGGCCGGCGACAGCCATGACGTCCCTACCGGTGCGACTACAGTATAGATCGGTGCCGGGAGCTACACATCATTCACTTCTTCGTCTGAAGCTTGCGTCCGCAGCATGGCAAGAAACCTAGAGGACGCAGTGTCTCGTTCCCTACTCAGGGAACCATGGTTACATAAGTAACCCGAGACGTTCCCTTTCATGGGAACTTCGAACTGCGTCCTCTAGGGGTCGCTATGGGGACCGCCTCGTCGTGACCCGTGTCTGAAGCATACATTGAAAAAACCCCAACTCGTTGGCCGGCGACAGCCATGACGTCCCTACCGGTGCGACTACAGTATAGATCGGTGCCGGGAGCTACACATCATTCACTTCTTCGTCTGAAGCTTGCGTCCGCAGCATGGCAAGAAACCTAGAGGACGCAGTGTCTCGTTCCCTACTCAGGGAACCATGGTTACATAAGTAACCCGAGACGTTCCCTTTCATGGGAACTTCGAACTGCGTCCTCTAGGGGTCGCTATGGGGACCGCCTCGTCGTGACCCGTGTCTGAAGCATACATTGAAAAAACCCCAACTCGTTGGCCGGCGACAGCCATGACGTCCCTACCGGTGCGACTACAGTATAGATCGGTGCCGGGAGCTACACATCATTCACTTCTTCGTCTGAAGCTTGCGTCCGCAGCATGGCAAGAAACCTAGAGGACGCAGTGTCTCGTTCCCTACTCAGGGAACCATGGTTACATAAGTAACCCGAGACGTTCCCTTTCATGGGAACTTCGAACTGCGTTCCCCATAGCGACCCCTAGAGGACGCAGTGTCTCGTTCCCTACTCAGGGAACCATGGTTACATAAGTAACCCGAGACGTTATACACAAGACTGGAGTAAAGGCTGCTGGAAATTCAGCTTTGCCATCACAGAAATAAATTACATTTTAAGTGATATTAAAATAGAAAATGGTTATTTTAAATTGCAATACTATTTCACAATATTACAGGTTTTTTTTATTACAGTGTATTTTTTATCAAATAAATGCAGCCTTGGTGAGCATAAGAGACTTCTTTCAAAAACATTTGACAAATCTTACCAACCCCAAACCTTTGAATGGTAGTGTATCCACTAAAATGACCTATGACATTTTCAAGGCATTTACAAATATCATTAATATGTACATTGAATGGTAAGGTTGATATCTGGGTAAAATGGAGAATGACTGAAGGGTAGCCATACTTCTTGTTGTCACAGGTATCCTATGATACATCTAATCCCAAATGTTAGAGAGAGTTGTCAAAGTCAGTGATCCACAGTGAAGTAATTATTCCCCAGGAGACTTTAGAATGCTGGGAATAGGCTGCCAGCTACTGTTCCCATCTCTACCCTCATCTCCAGGGACAAAATCATGAAGCAGAGATGACAGGGGAGAGATTTACATGCTCAGGGTCTGCAGACACAGTGTCTGGGGACACACTGTGTAAAGTGAGCTAGATGGAGAGTTCTGCAGCGTCTAAGTGTCTCAGAGAATACGGGCTATAGGTGTAGCTTGACCACATTTACTAGGACTATGCTGCTTAGTTGGCTAAACTACTTAGATACTAATTACCAAATGAGTTACATTAACAGGCATTAATTAAGAGTAGCTGTAACTTTGAAATTGCCCCTGGATAATTTGGACTGGAGAAATAGCACATGTTCTGTTCAGAACTGTCCTTGTGTAGCATTTAATGGAGTGGTCCTGTGAGAACAGCACTGCAGATTTGGCCTCTCTTTGGACTGAAAAGATGGGTCAGCCGATCCCTCACGAGTCAGAAGCCAATTACATCACTGTGACTGACCGACCAGGCCGAGAAGGGACACACGCCACCGCCCTCAGCAACAACCACAACAAATAAAGTGTGAGAAATGAAGGCAATTCAAGTTCAAGACCTCATCCTGGGACAAACTGTTCTGCGGAGGAACAGAACAAACAAATAAAGGTTGAGACTTTCCATAAAATCACAAGACTAAAGAATGGGGCAGTTAGGGTGGAGCAGAAGCATGTGTCCTAATCCACATATTATTCATTCCAAATACTCTGCAATATTGCAGTTGTTTTAATAGGATATTGAAATATAGGTTGTAATAGAATAATAGGATATTGAGTGTACAAATCTTTCTAAAAGATGAATCTAAATATATTAGCTACAGATTATAAAGTACTGAATTAAGCTAGATGTTAACACATGCACATGCTGTCGCACAAGATGGATGGTGGGGTCATGAAACCATTTTATGCTAGTATACGGTCTATATCTTTCATACTGCCATATACTGTCTTATGGCACATAAAAAATAAACTACAGTTCAAAAGTTTTGAGATCAGTAAATTAAGAAAATGGATAATTGTATTCAGCAAGGATGCATTAAATTGATCAAAGTAACAGATTTTGTTACAATTTAAAAAATGCTGTTCTTATGAACTATTCATCAAAGTATCATGAAAAATCACAAAAATATTAAGCAGCTCAACTGTTTTCAACATTGATAAATGTTTCTTGAGCATTATATCAGCATATTAAAATTATTTCTGAAGGATCATATGACACTGAAGACTAGAGTAATTAAAAAAAAGAAAAATAATTTAGATAAGGTAGAATTAAAATAGAATAGAAAGTGCTAGAGTTAGAGGGTCAAATAAAGGTGGAACAGATGTGTTTTAGTCATTTCTTGACGATGGGTAAGGATAAAATAGGACAAACAGTTATCAGTTTTACTTTGGTTGCTGTGCTGTTATGGCCTCATGCAACAGCTTGAGGCGTTTGGCTTTGAACTTGCAGCTTTTGATGTTCTGAAGCATAAATGTAAAAATGAGGTGTATTTTGGTGTGTGTGTGATCTCTACTAAAACCACTTCAATCACATGCATAGTGTCGTCAGCAAAAAAAAAAAAAAAAAACATTTTATGTTTCTAATTATATTTTAACTTGCAAGCCTCCTTTCGTTAGTGCAAACCAGCACTAAAACCAGATGCCAGTCTAAGCTGCCCTTTTCAGCAGGAAAATCTTAAATATCTAGCTTTTAATGCAATACTTGCTATCCCAACTTGTCCATATCATCCTATGTTTGCCTCCACTTCAACAGACGTTTGCTTTTTTAACTTCGTGTCAATGCGCCAAACCAGTTTTATCACCATGTGATCAGTGAGTTGGGTCTTGGCAGGCATGCAGAAAAAAACGAAGGCTGCGTAGCAACAACGGTGGCATGCTTCAGTAGTTCAATAAACTGTAGCCTCAATCAATAAGGTCGAGTTCTTACACTCCAGTTTTCTCAGTCTGTTTGGGAGCGGGACGCGCCGTCTGCGGGGGGGGCCAACAGAGCGAAGAGTGGGAAAGGAGGAGACGTGGAATGAAAACAGAAGTCCTGGAAGGGAGGGATGGATGAAAACAAAGCAAGTTGATAGAAGGAAAACAGACGAGCAGAGAAACAGCTTCCATACGGGGGAGGAGTGTGAAAGATAGCGATCTTCAGTTTGGTAAATTCAACTCAGCGGAGGAGGTGTTGGAAAAAATGTGGCAGGTTCTCACCCTCAACTCACTGTTTCTATAAGGCTGATACTTTTGTAAAGTTAATTGTGTGTATGAATGTAAACACAAGAGTAAACATTTCCAGTCTTCCTTTGGAAATGAGCAAACTTTCATCCAATTTAAACACAACATGAAACAGCAATTGCAATGCATTTAAATAGCATAATGTGGCATATTCAGAGGGAAATAATTAGGGTGGGATATATCCATCAGGATTTGATAGGACCGTTTAGCTGACTGGATTGATATTACTGGTCACTTCCCAGAACATTTTCATTCACCGCTCCTTGCTGATGGAATGATCTTCCCACCCTCATCCAGAATGCTGAATCCCTGACAATGTTCAACAGACAGCTATCAATTCATCTGTTCAGCGAGCACTTAACTGCATCCTACTTTAAAAAAATAAAATACAAATTCTGTGCTTCTAGCTTATACTATTCTAAATGATGTCTGAAACTTTGCATTATGAGTTTATTGTGTTTATTTGCCTCTTTATGATGAATCGCTTGTTGTATTCCTCATTTTGATGTCGCTTTGGATAAAAGCATCTGCTAAATGAATAAATGTCAAATGTAAACGTTGTTAAAATAACTATAAATTCATTCGGAGTCATTAAGAACCTAAATGGTGCCAATTTTAATTTCGCATTGTCTATAAACAGTTTTCAAAACACAGTCAAAACATTTTTCGAACATTTTAAAACTTTAAGAAGAAAAATGTTGTCAATTTTAATGTCCTGTCATGTTTAAGCAGCATTCAAAGACATTTCAAATATTAGAATAAGACCAGCTTAGAAAACATTTACAAAATAATGACAATAATGATGTTCATTACCTTTTGTTCTGTTTCTCTCCATCAGTTTTTATCCGATCGGATCCTGAAGGCTGCGCGGGTGGTGTACAGCACTCTGATGGAGCGTAACCCAGGCCTGATAAGAGACAGAAAACACCATCTTAAGACCTACAGGTGAATATTTCACTCTGTCTGTCATGTGCTTGTTGTGCAAAGCGTGTTATATTTCTGACTTTGATGGAAATGCATCTAATCATTCCCAGGAAGTCACTTAGAATCCTTTGGAAAAACAAATAAATCAACGCACGTGATTCAACCATAGAGACATGCAGATAAATGTGTAACACTTTAAGTTCAGTCAGCTTTTTGACAGCAAAATGGTTCTCTGGTTTGTCCCACAGACAGTGTTGCAGTGGGAAGGAACTTGTGGACTGGCTAATGAAACTCAATGATTGCTTCCAGTCCCGGAGTCAGGCAGTCGGAATGTGGCAAGTTTTGGTGGATGAGGGCATTCTGAGTCATGGTGAGTATTAATATCTTTAGATATCAACACAAGATTATCTTCATTTCTTGCATGCTTTCCCTTTACAAAAAGTTCTATGGTACAGTGATGTAGTATCAGACTGTAATACTGTGATACTGAGGAATTACGTCATTCGTGTTCAATCATTATTTGCTACAATGGTACATGCCTAAAAAAAAAAAAGTTTTGCCATGGCCAAAAAAAAAGCATGTTATTATTTAATTATTTTTATTAGTATTATATATCTGAATAAACACTAACAGTCAAAAGTTTGGGATCAGAACGATTTGTAATGTTTTTTACAGGCTGCATTTATTTGATCAAAAATAGAGGAAAAAATTTAATATTGTGAAATATTATTATGATGTAAAATAACGTTTTTTTTTTGTTTTAATATACATTACATTCTAATTTATTCCTCTGATGCAAAGCTGAATTTTCAGCATCATAACTCCAGTATAAAGTGTCACATGATCCTTCAGAAATCATTCTAATATGCTGATTTATTATTAGAATTATCAATGTTGGCAACAGTTGTGCTGCCAAATATTTTTTTGGAAACTGCGATACCTTTTTCAGGATTCTTTGATGAATAAAAAGTTTAAAAGAAGAGCATTTATTTAAAATAGAAATCTTTTCTAACAATATACACTACCGTTCAAAAGTTTGGGGTCAGTACATTTTTATTCTTTCTTTTTTTTGAAAGAAATGAAAACTTTTATTCAGCAAGGATGTGTTAAAGAAGTGATAGCAAATATTTATATTGTTAGAAAATATTTCGATTTTGAATAAATGCTGTTTTTAACTTTTTATTCATCAAAGAATCCTGAAAAAGGTATCGCAGTTTCCAAAAAAATATTTGGCAGCACAACTGTTGCCAACATTGATAATTCTAATAATAAATCAGCATATTAGAATGATTTCTTAAGGATCATGTGACCCTTTATACTGAAGTAATGGCTGGTGGAAACTCCGCTTTGCATCACAGAAATAAATAATATTTTAAAGGATATTAAAATAGAAACCATTATTTTATATTGTAATAACATTTTGCAAGATTACTGTTTTTTCTGTATTTTTGATCAAATAAATGCAGCCTTGATGAGCATAAGAGACTTCTTTAAAAAAACATTACAAGTCTTACTGATCCCAAACTTTTGACCGGTAGTGTATTGACTAACTGACAACCAATGTTTCTGTCAAAATGTGCAGTAAAACAGGAGTTAAACTTTCATGACAAAGACACACAGTTTTACCGCTTTATGGAGGCAGAGTTTGACCTTAATCACACAACTAACGAGAAAGACTCCAAAGACGACGAACTCCAAGAGAGTTTATCGCTCCTGGTCCAGATGGGTTCAGATGCTCTTCTGACTATGATACTGCGTAAATGGTAAGACACCAAAAATTGTGCCAAAACAGTCTGAAAAATAACAAGCTCAGAAACACGCTAATGCCAGACTCTTTTAAAATCAATATCATATCAAGTCTAACATGACAAGCACTATATTTGTGAGACAGTTATAGTTGTCTGAAGATTTTAAGCTGGGACAGAATTTTAACATCAAAAAACCCACACACTTCATGTGCGAATAATCTGTGTCCATGCCAAAGCCCAAGCCAGAGAACTCCAGAGGATCTAGAAGTTATTTACGAAGAACTTCTGCACGTCAAAGCTGTGGCCCACTTGTCTACATCTGTAAGTCAACAGTCGCTGACAGCAGTCATGTTTGTTTACGCCACAAATCTTCATTCATCCCTCATTTCTTTCATTCTTTCCCATAGGTTCGGAAGGAGCTGGCAGCAGTGCTGGTTTTTGAAAGCCATGCCAAGGCGGGAACAGTCTGTGAGTGTGAAAGCAATGATGACATTTCATTAGTGGTGGGCGGGAAGAAGGAACGGTGCTAAATATTGAACTTGTGCTTAGCCAGAGTAAAAATAAGCAGCAAACGTCCTGCTTAGACACCAAAGACAGACAGCATGCGAATGAGATGATTAAATCATTTTATTGTGTAATTCCCTTGTTACGTGATGAACTGGATGATTGACATCCTAATATCAGCAAACTGAGAGACAAAGGGAAAAGAAATGAAAGCACTTACAGCACGTCTGGCGTCAGTGCAGCAGTCAATCATGCATAGTGAATAGCACGAGTAGGAGGAGACACTGATGATTATCTAATAGGGTAGTTTAGTCACTTTTAAAAATCTGTCAAGTTTCATAAGCTCATATTAGTTTAGTTTATTCAGACTCATATGTGACCCTGGACCACAAAACCAATTTTTTTTTAATTGACCAATACATACAAGCTGAATAAATAAGCCTTCCATTAATGTATGGTTTGTTATGATGTTGGCCGAGATACAACTATTTGAAAATCTGGAATCTGAGGGTGCAAAAAAATCTAAATATTGAGAAAATCGCCTTTAAAGTTGTCCCAATGAAGTTCTTAGCAATGCATATTACTAATCAAAAATTAAGTTTTGATATATTTACAGTAGGACATTTACAAAATATATTTATGGAACATGATCTTTACTTAATGTCCTAATGATTTTTGGCATAAAAAAAAAATCAATAATTTTGACCCATACAATGTATTTTTGGCTGTTGCTACAAATATACCCCAGCGACTTAAGACCAGGGTCACATATCTCATGTTTTTTTCAGACATATTAATACTGCATTATGATTTTAAAATTCAGTTTGAATTCTGACATTAAGATTAAATGACTTTTTTAAATGGATCCAATGGACTTGGACATGCCCTTTTTAATTTAATATAATTAATGTAAAAATGAAACATGAAACCGATTTTTCTTCTATAATGGAATGTATTGCTGAGTGAAACAGGATATTCAAAAATAAAACAATATTGGATGAGTCTTGATTTTATTTATTGTAAATTAACTGGAATTGATTCTCTATAGAGCAGGTGGTTAGAGGGGAGGTATTTAAATAATTAAAATGTTTTTTTTTTAATTAAGTTGTGCATGAGCATGATTATTGTTATTTACAACAGGGTTTCTACAGGTTTATTGAAGGTAAATTTAAGACGTTTTAAGACCAAGTACAGAAAATTTAAATAAATTAAATGTAACTATGTCAATATGGTCTCTAAATGTAAATATCTTGTATTAGCAACACATCAAAGTTTAAAAATACAAAATTTTCCTTATCAGTATTTTTGTCCTGTTGTCCAGTGCACGTTTAAAGATTCTTAAATCGAGATACGTTTACTCGAGAAGCTATATTACATTAATTAATTAGTCTTGTTTTTTGAGAAACTGATCAAAATGAAGTGAGATTATGATTAAAACAAGAACAAATATCTGCCATACTACACTGACAGATAAACTGACTTAACGTTGTTCAATTTCTCAGAAAATAAGTATTCATATGTTAAATCTGCACCTCAAATAAATGTATCTTGTTTAAGGATGTTTAGGTATTTGCATCAGGGGGAAAAAATTCTGTAATTTTGGAAACTGATGCCCTCTCAAAAAAAGAATGGTAAGATTGTGTATACTATAGGAAAACAATGTAATGTGTTTGTGTTTATTTCAGTATTCAGTCAGGGGGACAAAGGAACTTCTTGGTATATCATCTGGAGAGGCTCTATTAATGTTATCACACACGGCAAGGTAAAGCCATTTAACTTCATGTGAGCGACCTTTAGAAGTCATTGAGTTTAAATATAGATATACTTACATTGTTTGAAGGTATAATTCATACTGTGCGCTTCCTCTTAAGGAAAGATGATCTTGTGTATGTGCGTCACACAGGGCTTGGTGACCACGCTTCATGAGGGAGATGACTTTGGGCAGCTGGCCTTGGTGAACGACGCCCCTCGTTCTGCCACCATCATCCTGAGAGAGGACAACTGCCACTTCCTGCGGGTGGACAAGCAGGACTTTATACGTATCCTTAAGGTAGGTTGTGTGTGTGCATAGACTAGGATCTGCATGGATGGGTATCTATGGTGGTCTTTAACCTGAATTTAATTGCAGGATGTCGAGGCCAACACTGTCCGCCTGGAGGAACATGGTCAAGTCGTTCTGGTTCACCTATCCACCTATCAGGGAGGATCAGCAAGCAGCAGCAAGTAAATGATTTTGTCCATTTTTATGCTAAATTGCACACCTCAGTGATTTAATCAAAGCTCAAGAGTGAAATTTCTGCACCATAACGAGCATAACCAAACAGAACAGCAAAAAGTAGTATTTTACTTTTTGATGTTTAAATTAAATAAAAATTATTTTAGCATCAAAAAATATATTAACTCTAAATTGTAATGTAGACGTGCATGCATTTTCTGTAAAGCTGCTTTGAAACAATGTGTATTGTGAAAAGCGCTATACAAATAAATTTGAATTGAATTGAATATACAGCTAACATTTAACTCTTACCTTTTTTAATAGAAGTTTATTGAACCTTTAGACAAAATATTAAAAACAAAAGTTTGCATGTGTGTTTTTTGTTGAATATCATAATTAATACATCAGGCTTTTATGGCTCACATAGCATGATATGATGACAATTAACAAGCTCATACTTAAGAAGGAAAAATCAGAGTTGATGCAGTTGATGATATTCATGTGGCTAAAAAGATGAAATTCTGATTTGGTTCAGTTTGTAATGTATTGTATTGTAAGCTTGTAGTATAAATCAATGAGATTGAACAGTACAGCTGACTACTTACATAAAATGCATATAAATATCCGTTGTCACTCGATATTTTCCAATAATATGTCTTAGTAAGATATTTAAATGCTTACCACAGAATGCATGTAGTAGATCGTGTACAACAGGTTTTCAAAAAAAAGGTCTTGATTATGTTGACATTTTAGAGGCCTTAAAAATGTGCATCTCAAATATAATACAGCAGGCTTTTTAGGGTTAATAAAAGCAATTACTTAGTCATTTGAACTGCATTGACTTAATTTATGAGAATATCTCCTCACAGTGTTAAGCCCATTTTACCATGCATATTGAGTAAATTAAATCAGCCAATTCAAATCAATCTTCATAAATCATTGATATAAAATCACCAAGTGAAACAAGCCCTGAATAATACATATCCAGAATAGGTAAAACCGTTCAATGTCTGCAGTGAAAGTTTAGGTGATTCATCCTTGGAAATGTACCTACAAAAGTGCTATTGTACAATGAAATGCAAGCTCAATCATTAGTCATCACTGTTACTTGATTTCAAGTGTATTCAACCAATTATGAATGATGGAAATGGAGGACACTTAATTATGAATATGAATTATCCACCTCTCTCAGGTACACAGTAATGTCAGGAACGCCAGAGAAGATCCTAGAGCACATGCTGGAGACGATTAAACTGGAAACCAATGGCACTGATTTTATAGGTATGGCTGA
The DNA here is from genome assembly GCF_001515645.1 of Sinocyclocheilus grahami. Classification (NCBI taxonomy): domain Eukaryota; kingdom Metazoa; phylum Chordata; class Actinopteri; order Cypriniformes; family Cyprinidae; genus Sinocyclocheilus; species Sinocyclocheilus grahami. The sequence continues at coordinate 348,429 of NW_015505192.1, forward strand.
ACTTGTAACATTTAAATAAATCTTTAAATATAAAAACTTTAGGAATCTAGCATTTGTTTGTTTAAAACCGATCAGTTAGGTACAGTACCACTGCAGAAGAACGGACCAAAACATTCCTGCTCATTTGGTGTTTAAAACCAGAAGTCAGATGATTCAGATTGTTCTGGGATTCTCCACACAGCTCAGCAAAGAAAACAAGTCCTTGTTAATGACGTTTATGAGTCTCTTTTGTACATCTGCAGATCCCAGTGTGACTGACTTCCTTTTAACACATCCAGTCTTCATGCCCTGCAGTCAGCTCTGTGCGGCCCTCCAGCATCAATATCCTGCCACTACAGGAACTACTGATTTTCCACTTCATATTGCTATTTCTCTCTGTTTTACTTGTTTTGTTACCAGTCTTTATGCTGAAGAGCTCAAAGCTCTATCTGAAACAGTAAGTGAGTGTTTTTTTATCCTTAACCTGTGTTTGCACCTACCAAGTGGAGCCATCAGAAGGTACAGACCTGGAGAAGGCAGCATATGCTCTCAACACCAAGCAGAAGGTTGTGAAACTGGTGGCTCACTGGGTGGCTCTGTACGGTCCGCTACTGAGGGACAATCCTGTGGCTTCTGAATTCCTAGAGGTAAAAATTAAATGCTGTAGTACTTCTTCAGTCGTAAAACATTTCAAATGTATTATTATATGAAAACCCAGTACTTTGATGGCACTTTAGAGGTGAAAGTGAGACACTTTAAGCCTTAAAGACTGAATAAAATAAAATCAAAACTGACATTTTTATAAATGTAAAAAATATTAATTTTGCATAGTCTAATGTTAATAATAAAAATTAAAAATAAATGTAATATTATTATAACCTAACATGTATAATCCAATCAGATCCCAATTAATACATTTAAGTGCAACCCTACTATATTTTCCTTTGAATAATATGTATTTTTCTCAAAAAATGTGTCACATTATAAGTTAATTGCATTGTCAGTGCTGTTGTCTTAAAATGTAATGCAAAATTAAGATGATTTAAAATATCACTATTTTTGTGATAGAAATTCAGGGAAGCGGTGATGGCTGACTCGAGACTTTCCAGCATGCTCAGAGAACAGCTGAGGGACAGGAGAAAGACAAAAATGTAAGTAACACACTTGCCAATGCACATTTGTACACATACAAACACTTGCACATAAATATTTGGTCATAATGACCAAAATCAGGTCTCTTATACTATGCTTTGTGAACATGTGACTGATGGATATTGTTCAGCTGTACTTCAAAGTCAAGTCAAGTAACCTACAAAGATACTTTGCCAGTGTTTGCACAGTTACTGCACTTCACACTTTGAAGCATTTCCAGAATCAAACTGATAATATAATCAGAAGTCATAAAGTAATAAATACCATAAGTGATCTTTCTTTGACCTGCATTTATAAAGTCCACACCTTTTCTCTTGAGACTGATATACAAGCAATCAACCCTCTTTACATAATCCTACATTCATAGCTGCTCCCTATTATACTCCTTACAGAACTGAGAATGGATGTCACACTCTGACGAAGGTAAGAGGCCCTTCTTTCTTAGTCTAATGGGAAACTTGCAGTGATAAGAGACCAACCAATAAATCCTACTTACTTTATGACACAGCATGATAAACAGACTGGCCGCTGGAAAAGTAAACATCTCTGAGGTCTTTAGACAAACTAAGAGAACTAAAGAAAAGTAAATCCCGTTCTGAGAGGCATACACGCATTGAAATGTACACTAAAAGTAGGTCAGTGTTATCCGTTGTCACATAAAACCCAGTCAAACGTTATATAGTGTGCAGTGTATTTGAGAACAGGTGTCTAACGATTACATATATGCACAGTACATAGTACAGTGCAACAGTTTTCCCTGTACAGCTTTCCAACAGCGGCTTCCCCACTGATACAATTCAAGAAAAAAAAGAATATCATATTTGACCTTAGTTGTGAATGTGAGTTTGCAGTCTGTATTGAATGTATTACAAATGAAAGCCCGTGTGCTGCGAAATACTGGCTAGAAATGGTTTTCTATTTCAAATGAAGCAGCACATATAAACAAACATTCAACGCGACCAGCGTACTCTGGTTCACGAACAAATGACTCTTATGAGCCTATTAATTTTAAGGAATCAACAACACGCAGCGGCAGCTGATCTGTTCTTTTACGAGTTTGCTTTTAGCCTCAATTCTTCAACGAACTGAATTGTTCTGAAAACACTAACTAATGCAAAATTTGCATCATTCCACAAAAGTTATTAATGTTTTATCGTTAATTAATGAATTCTCCTTCATATAAACTGTGGTGGGTTGCTACATCTTTCAGCAACCCACCACAGTGGTGTTTTGTTGTTGAATAAATAAGTGTTTTGGAAAGAATCGGTTGAACGAATGATTCACCCATTCACTTGGTTCGTTCCTGAATGAATCTTCCTCGAACGAATCAGTTTAATCATTACGATTTGCCGCCAACCTGCCACCTACTGGTGTAATGTAAACCTGCCAGTCACTTAAAATCACTTATATGTATATGTATATAACTCACAAGTAATGCGAGTTACGTAATCAGATTACTTTTTTCAAGTAAAGCCCTGATAATATATTTAAAAAGTAACACGAAAGTAACGCAAAAGTAATATAACGCATTACTTTCCATAAAAAGTAACTAAGTAACGTAATTAGTTACTTTTTTAGGGAGTAACACAATATTGCAATGCGTTACTTTTAAAAGTAACTTTCCCCAACACTGTATATCAGTATATGTATATATACACACAAAAACACAACAGAACTCTGTAGGAGACACTGTAGTGCAGTAATGCAAAACATACTGGTAGGAACTTTTTCAGATTTTTCTGAGAAGGCATCCTAAAAAAAAAAGGTTTTAAAATGGTTTCCTCACATTCTTCGAATAAGAAGTGCACTTTTTTTGCAGACGGAGAAAATTCATCATACCTGAGACCATCGATGCAGTCCATTTATTTCAGACACCCAGTCTGTCTACACATGTTGAAAACTGCCTTTTGGAAACCCTGCAAGCTCTAATATCCAATATGGTCATCTGTTTGTTTCAGCTAAACCAAAAGTTTGATTGGTTTTCTGCTTACAAAGAGCCAGTGGGGAAATTACGGTCGATTAAAGCTCAAGATAAAGGTTTGCATTTTTACTTCTGTGAGAGTTTTAATAACAACCTGTGTCACAAATAAATTAAACCAAGGGCAGATAAAACAAGGATAATATCCCTGTGAAATTGTTCAAATTAATCAAAATAGACACCATGGAATGTACCTAATTAAATTTAAAATAGTCCAATTGTCCGTTTGCAGTATTGTATGAGATCTTTAAACCAGATCATAAGGCTGTCACTGTGATGTTGCCGGTCGATGCTTCAGTGAAAGACATCTTGACTACATTAGTGGATCCTGAGAGCGACTATGTGCTAGTCAAGATGAATTCCTCAGGAGGTAAGCTATGAGATTCAGAGTATTTGGGTTCAGAATTTCCTCTGAAGATCTTCTGACTGTGCCAGAACTGTTACAGCTTTAATATTAGATTATGTCCTACCTGATCAGATGTTTTATGTGATCAAAGTTTCTTCTGCTTGCCTCTTGCAGACAGGGTTCAGCTGAAGTTGGAGACCACGGCGGTCTCTGCCTCTTTAGGAGTGAATGAGAAGCTTTTCCTCTGCTCTGCCAGCCAAGTGAAACAACTGGTGAGAGATGCCAACAGAATTATTGCTGTTTCATTGTAAAAGATCCCTAATGGCAGGGATTCTAGCCCTACAAGTTCGCTATAAATATACATAATTGTGGCATATTTATTGTTCTGCCAATTGAAATACTTAGCAATACTAGTTATAAAATGTTTTGGGATTTTTATCTTAGAACACTTTAAATAATGAGCTTATCACAGCAAATATTCAATTACTTATATTTAATTTAATGATTTATTTTTTTATTCAATTTGATTAAAATATCATGTAATTATTGAATGAGACAATTTCAAAATATCAATATCAAATATAAAAGGTTACATTCTGCAGTTAGTTAATTAACAGAATGGTCAAATACTATGGTTCAGATTAAAGAGTCTCCTCGTGTGTGTGTGTGTGTGTGTGTGTGTGTGTGTGTGTGTGTTACCCCTGACAGACACCTGTGAAAGAGCAGCTGGGGCCAGAAAAGAGCACCATGGACTCTCTGGAGCAGATGTGCTCCAAGGACATGGCCAGCCAGCATACCAGCTACGACTGGGAGCTCTTCATGGCCATGCACGAGGTAACAGCCAAACCAGCACATAAATTTGTCCCCTTTTCATTATGATGTTTGATGGGAGTTATCACATCATCAAGGAGCATTAAACAAAAATGACTACATATTATATTAAAATGGGAGGATGATTTGCTATGCTGAAGGAATAGTTCACCCAAAAATCTAAGTTTTCTGACAGTTTACTCATGCTCAGTCCATCCAAGATGAGTTTGTTTCTTTATTGGAACAGATTTGGAGGAATTTATCATTACATTACTTGCTCACCAATGGATCCTATGCATTGAATGGGTGCCGTCAGAATGCAAGTCCAAACATCTGATAAGAGACTAAAGACTAAAATAGTGGCTAAAGTGTGGATTACTTGTGGATTATTGTGATGTTTTTCTCAGCTGTTTGGACTGTCATTCTGACGGCACCCATTCACTGCAGAGGATCCACTGGTGAGCAAGTGATGTAATGCTAAACTTCTCCAAATCTGTTCCAATTAGGAAACAAACTCACCAACATCTTGGATGGGCTGATGGTGAGTCCATTTTCAGCAAATTAAAATTTTGGGGTGAATTATTTCTTTAATCAACACCATCAATAATCACAATTAGAGCATCATGGCATATTAATGCTGTAAATATCAGCATGTACTTGGCATTTAAATAGAAACTGTCTCACACATTTAGGGACACAAACGTCACAGGATGTGATCAGTCATGTGTGCAGCATATCTGTTCGAGAATCAAACATGTCAGAGAGAATGAGTCAGTGAAATATTTTGCAGCCTACCTGTCTGAATCGCACGCCTGGCTGGGTAAATATTTGAAATATCTGACGTCAGCAATGTCGCCGGCTCACAAATACCTGTAGAAGTGCATATAAGATGAATGCAAGTAGGAAGTGAAGTGGACGTGTGTCATTTCAGTGACTATTTGTCCATTCCAAGTTCACCTGAAAAAAGTAAAGGGCAGATAAAAGCCACTCTGATCGTGAAGAGATATACTAATATAGTATGTATATATATAAAAAAAGGTTTATGAATGATTACTTGAAAAAAAAAATCCAATTATGAATCTATTTTAACTTGTTGTTAAAAAAAATGGGATATCATTACTGTACAAATGTTTGGAATAATTAAGTTTTTTTTATTGTTTTTGAAAGTATCTTATGCTCACCAAGACTGCATTTATTTGAAAAAAAATACATTTAATATTGTCAAATTTTATTACATTTTCAAATAACTGTTGTCTATTTTAATATATTTTACAATGTTATTTATTCCTGTGATGGCAAAGCTGAATTTTCAGAATTATTGCGTCAGTCTTTAGCATCACAAGATCCTTCAGAAATCATTATAATCTGCTGATTTGCTGCTCAAGAATCATTTCTTATTATTGGCAATACTGAAAACAGTTGTGCTGTGTAATATTTTTGTGCAAACTGTGATACAGGATTCTTTGATCAATGGAAAGTTCAAAAGAACAGCATTTATTTTAAATATAATTTCTTTTGTAACAATCTAAACATTTTTAATGTCAGTTTTTATTAGTTTAGTGTGTTCCTGCTGAATAAAGGTATTAATGAAGTTACAAATTAGTTAAATAAAAATTAGTTATATATATATATATATAAAATAGGCCTACATTATTTTTTTATATAATATAAAATTAAGCACAACACAAAGAGGAGTAAAATCACTGTAACAGCAAAGATGTTTGCTTTTTTTTTTTTATAAAAAGTCAATTAAATGAAAAATAAATATTTTTATTAATAATAATCTGAATAAACATTTGTTACCAAGCAATATCTCAGCTTGCCACATATACATATGGAATGTTTATCAACAAAAAAATTTTTTTTTTTATTCTATATGGACATGGTTAAAGATAGCTTGCTGTTCTACAGGTGGAGCTGGTCTACTATGTTTTGGGACGGGAAAAGTTCCTTGGAGCCACGACGGCTAACCTGGAGCGGTTTGTGCGTCGCTTCAACGAGATTCAGTACTGGGTGGTGACGGAGCTGTGTCTCTGTGAGGACCTGGTCAAGAGAGCCATTCTGCTCAAGAAGTTCATCAAGATGGCTGTTGTGTGAGTACAAAATCAATGCACAAGACTTAGCTGTTAGCTGCCATACGATACAACATACATACAGTACTTTATAGTGGAGGAGATTCCACATCTGTCAGTGGTTTAATCACTAATGCTTTTACACTAGTCTTCCTTTACGTCACACTTTCGTTTAACTCCACCTTTACAACATCAACATGACTCACCGTAACCACCCGACCCACTAAGACTAATAATCACATCATTTTTAAACAAACTTTGTTTTGCAGCTTTACAGCTATGTAGACACTTACACAGTAGAATGTGTACAAAATATCCCAATAAATGTTACAAATATATGCTGAAAAAAGTTAGATTATACTGAAAAAAAATTACTTTTGAAGTAGAAAATGTTTTCATGTAAAACATACTCCAATAATCTTTTTTTTAACAGCATAAATTATGTGGCTGGATTTTTTTTGTTCATTATTGCAGCAGGATGTAATCATTTTTTAACAATAATTTGTTGTGTTAACATAGAAAATGACCCAACCTGCATTGTAAAGTCTGAAGAAATTATTTGAATGTAAAAAAACTGGTTAAATCATGTAAAATTATGACAATTTTTGATCACTAGGGGGAGAGAAAATGTACCACTGGCATGCTGTCTTATTTACAGATATTGTCTAATGTACTATCTGTCATATCAAAAATACCACCAATAGTTTTCTAAATGAATGAAATGAATAGATTTGACTTGTTTGCTTTAGGGAGTACGAGCTCATGGGCATCTGATTTGATGTATTTCAGTTTTAAAGAGCAGAAGAACCTGAACTCGTTTTTCGCAGTGATGTTCGGGCTCAGTAACAGTGCTGTGCAGAGGCTCAATAAAACATGGGAGGTAAGGACAACTATATACTCTGTCTAGTCTAAATAAGCTTTTGCGGTTTCATTTCTGTGTAAAATACCAGAATCAAACTTCTTTCAAGACCTCTAACACATCAAATGACCTTACATTAACTTTGTCGCAAAATATAACAAATATAATCGGCCAGCTCTTTATATAAAGCTGCATATGTAAGTATGTCCAACTTTATCCATATATAGCAAATCTCATCTGCTTGATTGCTTGTATCATCGCAAAATGTAAACTATATTAACGGCCAGCACTAATCTGCTAAATGTGACTATAAGGCATGAAGATATTATAAACATTAAAGGAATAGTTCACCCAAAAATTTAAATTAGCTTTAAAATCATTCACCCTAAGGCCATCACAATGTAGATGAGTTTGCTTCTTCATCAGAACAGATTTTATGAAATTTAGCATTATTTCACTTGCTCACCAATGGGTCCTCTGTAGTAAATGGGTGCCGTCAGAATGAGAGTCCAAAAAGCTGATAGAAACATCACGATAATCCACACGACTTGTAAATTTGACTTGACTTGACAGAGACTTCCAAACAAAACCAAGAGGATCTACTGTGCGTATGAAAGACTGATGGTAAGAGCAAATATATCTGCTCGCTCTTTACAGGAATTTGTTATGTCTAGGTACTATATGAGAAGTAATCATCTCTTTGTTGTAGGATCCATCCCGTAACCACAGGGCCTACAGACTGGCTGTAGCCAAACTCAGCCCTCCATACATTCCCTTCATGCCTCTACTGCTTAAAGGTACAGTTTACTACTGAATCCAGTTGACATTATTTACTATTTATGTCATGATTTGGTGGATATAAGTTTAATCAACTTAATCTATCACTTACTCATTTGTCTGTGTAGATATGACATTTATCCATGAGGGAAACAAGAACTACACAGATAAACTGGTCAACTTTGAGAAAATGGTGCGAGTATTGCTTTGATTTTAAATGTTGCATTACATTTAAACTCTACACCTTAGACAACACATTTAATATGTGCTTTTTCCCTTATTTTCAGCGCATGATTGCCAGAACAGTGAAGACAGTTCGACAGTGTCGAAGTCAACCTTACGGTATGGCTCCCCTTAGTGGTGTGGTTCACAGGAAACCAAAGTGTTAAAGCAGCACTATGTAACTTTTTCTGAGAATTTTCAAAATTTGCTAAATGTACACTGAACAAAATTATAAACGCAACACTTTTGGTTTTTGCCCCCATTTTTCATGAGCTGAACTCAAAGATCTAAGACTTTTTCTATGTACACAAAAGGCCTATTTCTCTCAAATATTGTTCACAAATCTGTCTAAATCTGTGTTAGTGAGCATCTTCCAAACCGCATTTGTGTCTTATTCCAAATCACTACGATACACTTATAATAAGTACTTATATTTGGACTATTGTAGTCTGGTCGGGTCGTCACCGCTGCGGAGTAACACATACTGCGCAGTTCTGTTTATTAACCGCTAGAGCGCCAAAAGTTACATAGTGTTGCTTTAACACTGTAGAATTTCATTTTCTTGTCCTTCGTTGAGTTCAGACTAATTGAATTCAGCAATTAAGAGATATTCTGTCTTTTTGTGCTTTTGCAGTGCCTTCATCTCCACAGAAAGGCTTGACAGAAAGAATGTTCTTGGATGCCCAAGCTATTCGATTATCAACATGTATGTTATTCTTTCTTTGTCCTCAATATGATATATAATGCGAAAACATGGAATAAATAAGCATGAGTGTGTCGTTGCAATTCAGCATTGATGTTTCACTCATGTCTTGCAGATTCAGACCAGTCCCTGACCCTGCGCAGTGCAGCCAACATAAGACAGTACATCCAGAACCTCAAAGTGATCGACAATCAGAAGAAATTAACTCAGCTCTCCAGAGCCATAGAGCGCTGAGCCGCCGCAAGACTGCCTTTCTTCAGCCCATCCTGCTCCATATTGGAGAACAAAAGTGATTGATGGAATCCATGATCACCCTATGTGTGGTTAATTGGTGTAAATTCTCACAAATTTCCTTTAATCAGTGCTGCGTGGACTATGCAAAGCCAAGCACTGGCTGGGAAAATGCTGACAAGGGACAGTTTCCTTTTGATGCCTTATCAGAAGTGTTCTGATCTGTCTGCTGACTAATATGTGCTGTATCTGACACACTACACCACGAGCAAAGAATTTCACTTCAGTGCTGCTGACATTAACTGTTAAAAATGTATACCATGACAATGTTGATTTTGATGACAGCTCTGTACCTCTTCGCCACATTCTGTCTGAACAAGCAACATTGGCTTGGGCTGTTTTTAGAAGCATGATGTGGTGTAAAGAAGTTGTTTTAGGAACAAAAACCGGAACAGCGTGTCCGTAAATAAACATTATATAGACATTTTGACTGACAGTTGACTCTGGACCATTAATTTATTGAAACTCAATGCACAAATGCAGTGATTTTTTATAAATCTATGGTCTGTCAGCACTTATTCTTTATTAAACAGTATTCTGGCCTGTTTTGAAAATTAACTTTTGAATTTCATTGTGAGCAAGCACTGGAGAACAACATATTGTTACTAGCTGCTGTATATAAAAGCCAAATACCACTAAGCTAAACCAGTTAAATACTATGAAAAGAGCACAGTTTTGTAGGATTTTTATATAAAAGTATATACCTTATGCATTTTTTTTTCTTAATGAAGTGTTTATTTTTATATAAATAAATTATTGAACATTTGTGGTGCTATTTCTTTTTTGGTTTCAAATTATTTATTCACTTAGTATCTCTTATTCCAATTTTTTCTCCAAAAAATTCTCCCAAAAAAAACAAACAATTCAACCATAAGTTGTAAAAAAAAAAAATTTATTTTAAAAAGCAAAGTGTACATTTGAACATCCCTCTGATTCTCCCCAATATGGGGCGATGAAATATGTCAAATCAGTATCAGCTGAAAATTAAAATAATCTCCTCACCAAACATATTTACAACTTAAAACAAAATCATAAATGGGGATTTGGGGCAGTTTAAAAAAAAAAAAATGAAGACATACCCAGTGTTTCCTCCCTCTTAAAATACAAAAATCTCAAAACTAAAATCTAACTTGGAGGAATAAATAATTTGTACAAAAGGGATTCAAAACATTACTAAGGATTCACGTTGAGTCTATGTACAAGTTATTTGATTTTGTACCAATTCAAACAACCACATTTAATTAGTAAACCCTGCACATACGTACGATATGACAGACAAAACATGTCTTAAATGACATGATGTTTCGATTTGACAAAAGATTATTGGACCTTTTTGGCAATTAAGTCATGTTTCTGTATTTTTTAGACTACAGCATTATGCTGCTTTTTAAATTATCTAAACATCTGGGCTAATTTTCAACCCTCAAACTGGGTGTTGTCTTCAAATAATCCTTATTTCTGAGAACTTCACTAAAATAAAGTATTAATATGCACATGACAAAAGTTGGGGGGAAAAAACAACAATAATATTGCACTTCCATACAGATTTCCTACACATCCCACAGTTCCAGCTGCTTTACCTTTCTAGGTGGCTCGCTGAAACAGGAGTTTCACGATGGGTGATTGCAGTTACTTCCTGTCTGATTCGGCCACTTCAGCACCATGATGTACGGAGGCATTTCTACAGACTGTGGCATGCCATAAAACCAAAAAAAAAAAACTCATATCTTCACATCCAAACACACACAAGCAGATCATCACAAAGACACACATACGAAAAAGACAACAAAAAAAGTATACAGGTGTATTTCAACATTCAGTGGATGGATGAACCATGCTGCCTTGGAAGAGGTTTGCTTTCAGTCTGAGAGTCAGTTCATTTTGCACCGACAAACGGACTTTACGGAAATCTCCTTCCAAGCCCACAGTGGTTCTCGGTTCACCCACAGAAATTTGGAGGGACGACCCTTCCGCTCTTTGACCCAAGAGTCTGTTAGCGTAACGGCAAAGCACAGCTCTGCTTCAAGGCATCGGCGAGGTTTCACAGACTCGGCGCGGATCCAGTTGAGTCCCAGATGACTTTTAAAGCAACGTTGTCGCTTGTTACTACTACGATAACAGGACAGAAATGGCTGACATTCAGTAGGGAAGAACGATCGCCTTCCGCGAAGGATCCTGACAATGTTTTCGGCAGAAATTTTTCCGCGGCATCACCTGAGAGTGAAACCAACCTGGCTTGCTTTCTTCGAAAGACACAAAGGAGACTGAGCTGAAAACATCTCATTTGAAGTGAAAACCCATTCTATTAGAAAGCACAAAACAAAAAAAACATTTAAAACATCTTCATAAAAAGAAAAAAGACAGCAGGAAACTGGAGATGAGGGTCCACGGTGAGGTATCAGACTACCTCATTTTCACTCTCAAAGCACAATAAATGAGCAAAACCTGTATCAGTATCTTTGGTTGGTTGTGAAATACTGCATAGAAGATTTTTTTGGTGTAAACCTACACGCTAAAAATGTAAAATGCTATACTGCAGATGCCGTTTAACCATCTGAAACACATGAGCAGCTGCGGACTAAGAAGAAAAAAACAAAGAAACTGTTAAAAATTCAAACATCATAAATGTTACTCTTAATATTAGTGCAGATTGTGTCGGTCTTGGGCAAAATCCGTAGATTTGCTGCCATTTTTTCCTTTAGCAGATTGCCAGGCAAGACAAGTGATCCTGAGCTTTGGTTAAGATCTGTTTGTGAGTGGTAGGCTATAGGTGGTGGTTAAACCCACATCAAGGAAAAATGATAACATAAAAGAAACAATGTCAACATTCATTTGGCTTTAAGTCCTCAGGGTCTCGTGATCTAGTGCAGTACAGTGAAGATCCAGTGATCTTTCCTCCATATTCCTTTACTGCAGTCTAGTCTTTGTTTTTTTAAACAGCAAGTAACCTCTCTTTGGATGGCCTCTGGTTAAGAACATTCTTCGGGACGTGTTTTCTGAATGCTGTTGTGTAGTTTAGGCCTCGGACGCAGCCTGAGGTTTGAGCTGGGCTTTTTCCATGGCCGTGCCATACGGAGTTCTCTTGAAGAAGCCGAGCTACAGGAAGCAAGAAGAGAAGGAGATCAATTTACGCTTGGTTACAAGATATTCCTATGGTGATAAATAAGAATTCATTTACAACCTAGCTAAACAAAGAAGCATAAGTAGTAGTTACAAGTTTTTGCCAAATGTAAAGGATAAGATTTAGATTACAAATAGTTACTAGCTTGCTCGACTACAAAGTATTGTTTACGAAGGATAAGTATTAGTTTACGATTAGTTACAACCTGACTTTGTTTCTCTTGTGTTATTATTATATTTACTGTTTTATTATTATTAGGGCGGAGACCCTGTTTTAAATTGTTTAGTTGTGCTGATTTTATATATTTTTTTACTATTTTTGAATCTCTGTACAGCACTGTGGTCAGCCATGTGGCTGTTTTGTATATGCTATATAAATAAATTGAAACTTGAAGATAGCTAGTCTGACTACAATAGATAAGAATTAGTTTACAATCAGTAACAAGCTAGTCTAGCGATAAGGGATATGATTTAGTTAATGATTAGCTAAAAGTTAGCCCCATTATGAAAGAATTATTCATGATTAGTTAACTCAACTATGAAGAAGAATTTGTTTATTATTTACAATATGGTCTGAAGAAGAATATGATTTATTATATTTATGATCAGCATGTGATTAGCATAACATTTAGTTTACAAGTAGTTACTAACTTTCAAAGATTCTGATTTATTAATTCAATTTGTTAATGATTGTCACAACAGGTCAACCAGTCCGGCAATAATGGATAAGAATTAGGCCCTGTCCACACGAACACGGTTATTTTTAAAACCGCAGCTTTTTCTATGCGGTTAGGCCGTTCGTCCACACGCAAACGCAACACCAGTTCACTGAAACCGAACATTTTTGAAAACGCCTGCCAGGGTGAAGATTTACAAAAACTCCGGTTGCAGTGTTGTCGTGTAGACAGCGAAACCGGAGTTTTGGGCTTGTGACGTTGGCGCCTGCACTGTTTCTTGAAGAAGCCGAGCTACAGGAAGCAAGAAGAGAAGGAGATCAATTTACGCTTGGTTACAAGATATTCCTATGGTGATAAATAAGAATTCATTTACAACCTAGCTAAACAAAGAAGCATAAGTAGTAGTTACAAGTTTTTGCCAAATGTAAAGGATAAGATTTAGATTACAAATAGTTACTAGCTTGCTCGACTACAAAGTATTGTTTACGAAGGATAAGTATTAGTTTACGATTAGTTACAACCTGACTTTGTTTCTCTTGTGTTATTATTATATTTACTGTTTTATTATTATTAGGGCGGAGACCCTGTTTTAAATTGTTTAGTTGTGCTGATTTTTATTTTTTTTTTTACTATTTTTGAATCTCTGTACAGCACTGTGGTCAGCCATGTGGCTGTTTTGTATATGCTATATAAATAAATTGAAACTTGAAGATAGCTAGTCTGACTACAATAGATAAGAATTAGTTTACAATCAGTAACAAGCTAGTCTAGCGATAAGGGATATGATTTAGTTAATGATTAGCTAAAAGTTAGCCCCATTATGAAAGAATTATTCATGATTAGTTAACTCAACTATGAAGAAGAATTTGTTTATTATTTACAATATGGTCTGAAGAAGAATATGATTTATTATATTTATGATCAGCATGTGATTAGCATAACATTTAGTTTACAAGTAGTTACTAACTTTCAAAGATTCTGATTTATTAATTCAATTTGTTAATGATTGTCACAACAGGTCAACCAGTCCGGCAATAATGGATAAGAATTAGGCCCTGTCCACACGAACACGGTTATTTTTAAAACCGCAGCTTTTTCTATGCGGTTAGGCCGTTCGTCCACACGCAAACGCAACACCAGTTCACTGAAACCGAACATTTTTGAAAACGCCTGCCAGGGTGAAGATTTACAAAAACTCCGGTTGCAGTGTTGTCGTGTAGACAGCGAAACCGGAGTTTTGGGCTTGTGACGTTGGCGCCTGCACTGTTATCTCCGCCTACTGGAGACTTTTTCAGGCTTCTGATTGGCCAACATGGCTTTACGGTTGAGATTATATCGCCACCTGTTGGCTTGGCATGCTCTTGACAGTGCTTCATAGCATGCATTTGCATTTTCATGTGGACGGAGATTTTTTTTTTTTAAATGGAAGAAAAAACTGTTTATAAAAATGCCCGTGTACGTGTGGACATGGCCTTCATTTACAATTAGTAACAAGCTACTTCCAGGATAAGATTTAGTTATGATGAGCTACTAGTTACTTTACTGATAGTTGCAAGCTTGTCTGAAAGTTACAAAGGAAAATCATTTGTTCATGATTAGCTAGTCCAACTAGATCATCAAGCCTGACTAGAAATCAAAAATGGCAGACACTGACCTTGTAGAGGACGTAGATCAGCAGTGCGAGCAGCAGAAGACCGGCCAGAATAGCCAGAATGATGATCCACAGAGGAACAGCATGCGTACTGTCTGGCTTATTCCAGACCACAGGAGTGACCATCTACAGGTAACAGACAGAAGATGAAGATCGGTGGATGAATTAACTAATACAAACTAACTAGATTATGTCAAGTGGCGAACATGAATTCGATTAGATGAGTTGGGTATGAAGTTTACCTTTTTAGCACCACTAGGAGTCACTTTTGGCAAAATGGCATATGGCATCTTTTCCACTTTGTAACTAGCAAGGCACTCCAGAATAAAGTTTTTATAAGGATTCTGCAAATAAAGAACATCAATAACAGAAAGAAGGTCAAATAAATGTCTAAGTGCTATAGTAAAAAGTTAAATAAATAACATGTAAAACTGGCTGTGCATTAGAATGTGACTGGTGGTTCTGAACTGAATAGGCTTTCTATGTAACAATCTCACATGCATCCAGATGGGGGCAGTATGGTTTCACTGAATCCTAGTGTTTCAACCCCTCTGACATTCCAATCCGCTGAGCTCTCAGAGTTTCTCCTAATGTATTTTCAATGCACTCACTTATAAGCTTTATATTGGCTAGAACTGCAGAGAGCATGTAAGGCGTCTCTCAAAAGAGCTCCTGTTTGGAGAGATCATCTGACTCTCTTTAACATACATTTACAAACTCTGTTAGCTCACTTAGTAGTGACCACACCACACACAGCCACGCTTTTCATTAAAAACTTTGGAGTCTGAATTTTGGCTGTATGAAAGCTTGTACAAGCCACGCTTTGCATTTATTGCAGTATTAGTAATAATCTAGAGACGACAGCTTTGGACTGCTGGCACCAAGGTTTTCCGCTCACCTCCATGAATGTTTCTGCCCAGATCCGTGAGCGAACATGCAGTATTGCACTAGTCCCTCTCTCCAGCAGGCCAACGTTACACTTTAGAGTCCAGCAATCCACACTGGAGCAAGACTAAGACATCAACAAAAAAAAGAAAAAAAAAGAAAATAGAGAGTGTTAATAATGATCAGTTTATAGAATCAACAATTAAATTTACAGAAGTATTTCATCACACTGCATGTTAGCACCTGCCATAACGCCTTACAAACCCTTCATAACAGCAGTCATTTAAATAAATAACACTGAAATGTAATGATGCCATAAAATATGTGCTCTTTAAACAAACACAGACCATGTGAATTAAATTTCCAGGCAGAAATAAATAAAATCACCATAAAAGCATGCCTGCCTGTCATGTGGGACACAAATGTTCATTAAAAACCCAAAAATAATTATGAATGTGAAGATCCGGATGGAGAGATGGGACCATGAGACAGACATTCCCATCATGAGCCAATGACGATGACAAAAGACCTAATGTTAACGTCTCGTGCATCGACTGCTTTAAATTTGTGGGAATTCACTGGTAGAGTCACAGGACTGTAAAATCTTGCCTACAGTTGCCTAAAGCCAAATTCCGACCATCTGACGCAATAACATTTAGCTCACTGGTTTTTACAAGCTGTACATTACCACATTCGTCATCGGATCCTTGTAACGTGACATTCTTTCATTAGGATTGTGAGGAAATAATGATCACAGAACATACAAATTTCCATATAGTGGTACATGGACCACTTCTACGTTTGGGGTTTGCGCACACACGTATATTTGTGTGTGTGTGTGTGTATATGTATGTATGTATGTATGCATGTATGTATGTATATATACACATACACACACACACACATATACATATATATATACATACACATACATATATACACACACACAACTACTAAAAGTTTTTGTTCAAGTTTTCTAAGAAAAAAAATGTTTTTTTTATAAGCAAAAAAATTATGACTTTCATACATTTTTACCATGATTTACAGAAGACACCCACTAATATACACATACACATACACACACACACACATATACATATATATATACATACACATACATATATACACACACACAACTACTAAAAGTTTTTGTTCAAGTTTTCTAAGAAAAAATATGTTTTTTTTTATAAGCAAAAAAATTATGACTTTCATACATTTTTACCATGGTTTACAGAAGACACCCACTAAAATGTCATTCATTGTAACAGTATATATATCAAAAAATCTTGTCAGGCATACTTAGAACCAGAATCATTAGATGACATTAAAAGACTCCCCCAAAAACTAAATATAATTTAAACCTTTAACAATCTTTGCCACTATCCTTCAAACCACTCGATTTGTCAGCAAGAAGTTTTTGATCATTTAAAATATAACAATTTATTATGATGACTTATTCTTTTATGTATTTTAAAAATTGTCAGAATAAGTATGTTGTTTCAAATGTTTACATAAATGTTACGTTGAATGACGATGGAAAATGTTCACGTTATTTTCACAAAAGTTATTTGAAACATTAATGCAGACACTAACTTGTGTTTTTGTTTTCTAATCAATTTAATTCAAAACGGACACCAAAATAGTTTAATTTAAATATAAAATTGTAATTAGATTTATTTATAATACATGTTTTAATGTAAATACTCATTAAATATTATGTGCTCATTAAGTATTCATTAAATATTACTGAATGACATCTGAATGGTTAAAACAAGAATAAAACAATTTGCCAATAATATATAATATAATATAATATAATATAATATAATATAATATAATATAATATAATATAATATAATATAATATAATATAATATAATATAATATAATATAATATAATATAATATAATATAATATAATATAATATAATATAATATAATATAATATAATATAATATAATATATGCTTGGTCAAGTTTGCTTCAAGTAAATTTTTATCTTGTAGTATACCAGCTATTTATCATCTTATTCAAACCTAGGTTGGCATCCTATAACACATCTTCACTGTTCACCAAGTCATGTCAGCAAAGACTCCTGTTCTCCCTCATAAAAATAAGCACAAGGGAACAGGCCAAAGAAATAAATGGGCCTCTAGGAACACGTCATCAAGCAAGATATGATAAATGTGGGCGATTGAACACAACAGGCGACAAAGCCAAAATTAATTTGGTCAGGTAGAGCAAGGATGAGAGCTACGTGCCTACAGCTGGTCGACACAATCAGCTGCTGTCTGAGAGAAGTGCTAGCTGAAGCGGTTAATGACGCAGAGAAGAACGTGAAATTAGAGGGTAGAGCAAGGACATTTCAGCAGACCCATCACTTTGGAGAGTAATGAGGTCATTAATGTTCTATCACATGGTCACGCACATACACAAGCACACAAACACACACACACACACACACACACACCTAAACCAACCAAGCAAAACATCTTGAATGGCAGCCAATCAGTCACAGCAGATCTTTGACCCTGTATGACTTGACCTTCTGAGTTACAACACTAGTGAACGAAAGGTCTTATGCCATCTGAGGTCATGAGAACGCTGAATTAGATGTGTTTGTTCAACTTTTGCATTTTATGCAACACAAATGACTCATGTTGACCTTCCAGTACTCAGTAAATGCGTTCCAAAACCTAGTGATCAGCCTACCTATACCTAGAGTTTTTAAGGCATCATCAGCAGGCAAGGCATTCTGGATGCAAAGCCTGTTCCAAAAGGTATCAATCATAATTATTCCGTTTTGGCCAAATTCAAAGGCAGCATCATGTGTCCTTCAAGGTGAATGTAATCCCAGAATGCATGCGTGTCAAAATTTTACCACCATTTTGGATTATAAACAGATTTAATTCAACATTTTCATTCCCCCTGAGAAACTTTGCATTCATTCTGAAACTTTTGCGTTCCCACAAGAAGCTTTGTTTGCTCACAAAAGTTTGAAATATAGTTTCATATCATTTCCATTACCAGTTTTGTATTTGCTCACAAAAGTTTCTCAGGGGAATGCAAAACTTTTGTAGGAAAGTGCAAAAGTAATGAAATATAGCTTTTCCTCCCATATTAATTACATCACCAGTTTTTGAAACAGAATTCAAAACTTTCTTGGAACACTTTTACATTCTTAAGAGTGAAAGCAAAAGTATTTAAATATATATTTTTTTTACTCCCATCTCAATTTTTTCCATTTTAACCAATAGTTGTGTGGGCTATGTATGGTTTTGCACATTAGAGTTTCCCCCTTAGCTGAAAAGACCCACTGAAACCAACCTAGGCTGGTTTGCTGGTCTTAGCTGCTTTAAGATGGTCTCTCAGCTCGGTCGAGTTGGTGTTAACTGGCCGGCCAGCTGGTCTTTCAGTCTGACCATCTGAAAAGTGTCCAAAACCACTCTACAACCAGCCAACAGACCAGCCTGACCAAGCTAGTTGACCAGTAAACCAGTTATGCTAGTTTAAGATGTTTTTAGCAGGGTTTAGCAACATGGTAACCTCAAACTGTATTGGAATCAATGTGTGCTAATTGGGTTATTTGAGATGCTGCCTGTGTAGAGTTTTCTAAATCACTCACTTATGAGGTTTCATTTCATTTGTCCCCATGTAGGCAGCTCATTAGGTCTCTGAACAGAGCAAATGTTTCGCTCACTTTCTTTGTGCATTTTGACTTTTTTTGACATTTTTCCCCCCTTCACTTTAAAGAAATCTCACCAGATTGGTCAGCTGAGACAGCTCGCCCTTGTGCGCTTCCCTCTTCTCAATGTGGTGTTTTTGTGCCGCATCTCGTAAAGGAGGCTGCTCGGTAGAAGACTGCTGGAGCTACAGAGAGAGAGAGGAAAAGGGAACAGAACATTAAGTGGAAACTCACCACCCTTTTGGACATTGTAAACTCTGACATCACGGTTCAGTCTGTACTGACGCCCTCTGACTCAACACAGATATTCAGCCGTGAGCTCAACGGGAGGGATACATCATGTGGGACACAAGGGACATTTTGCAACAGATTACTGAATTTTACTCAACTTCTCCATTGTGCAGAGCAATACAATCCTCAAAACCAAGAAACACACCCTAAACGGCATGAGAACCTTAACAAACAACCACTTTGGGGAGAAATTCTGCACAATCCCAGATGTACCAGCAATTTTGTGTTACGAATCATCCAGATTTGGTGAGGCTGTCCATCAGATGGCCCAAAAGAGAGAGACAGAGGTATACAAACCACTATAACTTATAGAATAATCATTAGATTTTATAAGATTCATTATTCTTTTATAACACATGACCCACACTTTTTTCATATCATTTGTATAACCCTAGAGCGAGACAGAGAAAGATGCTGTAGAGGGGTCTTTCAAAAAGAGCTCTGATTGAGCTGATGGCTGTGTTTATATAGACAGCAGTGGGATGTGAAGCATGAAGGGAAGCAGAGTGAGATGAGAGGATCAAAGGCTGGTTTAAGGCCCTTGGGTGGGGCTGTATGAGTGACAGGGTGGGCTCCAAGAAAAAACATATTAGGTAATATGGATGGATGGGTGGTGTGTGCATGTGTTGGGCATATGTATTTGACTGTATGGGACAAACTGGGTGTTACTGACAGTGCATGTCCCTTAAGTTTAAATTTAGCTTGTCATAAACAAGCTCTGCTGCTTTTAAGAGTTCATGATGTTCTGATAGACATCTGTTCTCTCCTCACATGACTGCGTGTGACTCTCCCATCTCTAATGTCTTTACAGCAGAAATTACAACAGTTTCACGTCCCTATAAGAATACATTTCAAATGACCTATCAAGAATATGTCCTGGTCATATTTCAGCTATAAATTTTTAATGAAGAACACTAAGCATATTTTAATTCAATCAAGGCTTTTTACATGACATTATTTTCATTACAACTAGGCACATTTTCTCTTCAAATTGTCATTATTACAATGTGCTCAGACATTTTAATGTAATTGTCATTATTCTCAATTATATATTTTATATTAAAAATATTGGGAATGGTATGTATATGTGTATATATATATATATATATATATATATATATATATATAAGCAAAAACAAATACTACCATGGTATATACATACTTACAAAATAGGATAGATAGATAGATATTTTAATTAAAATTTAAATATTTAATTAAAACAATGTCACTACTGTGTGCAACTAAAAATAAGCTTCCTTTTATTTGGAAGATACATTAATAACTTTTTATTTTAGATATTATTATGATATTTATATAGTAAAATGTGCTCAGACATTTTAATGTAATTGTCATTATTCTCAATTATATATTTTATATTTAAAATATTGGGAATGGTATGTATATGTATATATATAAGCAAAAACAAATACTACCATGGTATATACATACTTACAAAATAGGATAGATAGATAGATATTTTAATTAAAATTTAAATATTTAATTAAAACAATGTCACTACTGTGTGCAACTAAAAATAAGCTTCCTTTTATTTGGAAGATACATTAATAACTTTTTATTTTAGATATTATTATGATATTTATATAGTATTATACATTATATCAAATTAAACTAAAATCTGTATTCCTCCTTTTTTTTCATTATGGGTGAAGTATGACCCAGGCAAGTTCACCCATAAACGGTGCTTTAAAAGAAAAGCCTGACAGATCAAAGTCGTCTTAAAGGGGTCATATGATGCGATTTCAATTTTTCCTTTCTCTTTGGAGTGTTACAAGCTCTTGGTGCATAAAGAAGATCTGTAAAGTTGCAAAGACTAAAGTCTCAAATCCAAAGAGATATTCTTTATAAAAGTTCAGAGTCAGCCACACCTCCCTAAAACGGCTCGTTCTAACACGCCCCCACATATCTACCTCACTATGTGGGAAGATTTGCATAAAGCCGCCTAAATGTTCACGCAAAGAAAGAAGGCGTGGCTTTTATTCTCACTGTAGTATTGTTGATGCTGCAGCCATGTCGTGAAGACGCTGTGTGCTTTGTTGTGAAAGCGAAACTACTTTGTTTGGTCTTCCAAAAGAGGACGATATCCACTTCGTCATGCCTAGAGCTGATCTGTGCTGGTCGCTGAGGGAATACATCAACTTTCACCGTGGATGAAGCGGAGTTCAGCCCGGGGTCGTCACATGTGGTTGCCGCTCATTCGTCGGATCCGCCGGGCGCGTCTCAGCTCACTCTAGCCCGGCCTCAGCGCACGCTAAGCCGGGGCTTCAGCTCATGCTAACCCGGCCTCAGCTCACTCTATCCCGGCCTCAGCGCACGCTAAGCCGGGGCTCCGGCTCACGCTAACCTGGCCTCAGCGCATGCCAAGCCAGGGCTTCCCCTCACGCTAGGCCTCTGTGTTTTTCGTTGTGAAAGCGAAACTACTTTGTTTGGTCTTCCAAAAGAGGACGATATCCACTTCGTCATGCCTAGAGCTGATCTGTGCTGGTCGCTGAGGGAATACATCAACTTTCACCGTGGATGAAGCGGAGTTCAGCCCGGGGTCGTCACATGTGGTTGCCGCTCATTCGTCGGATCCGCCGGGCGCGTCTCAGCTCACTCTAGCCCGGCCTCAGCGCACACTAAGCCGGGGCTTCGGCTCACGCTAACCTGGCCTCAGCGCATGCCAAGCCAGGGCTTCCCCTCACGCTAGGCCACTGTGTTTTTCGTTGTGAAAGCGAAACTACTTTGTTTGGTCTTCCAAAAGAGGACACGACTACAAATCAGTTGTATTTACAACACTGTTCCAGAGTAGTTTAACCCAAATATCCAGATGTGTGCAGCACATTTTATGGAGGACTGTTTACTGATCCTGGGAGAGTAACGTTAGACTAAAATGCCGGCAGTTCTGACTCACAGACTGTAAGTACGTTTTCACTTAAAGGATTTGCCACTGATGATTCAAATAAACACGAGTTTTGGGCAGTAGAGTAGCTCTTGTTGTTTGTCATTTCTCTGATCACAAATGCAGACAGAGTTTTATGTTTACGCCGCGCGATGCAATGCAACAACGTGTAAAAAGACAGTATAAGTCATTATAATCAGTAATTATGTCCCCACTGGATGCAACAAATGCCTCGTTTGTAATGGG
>NW_015505192.1:371248-374868 GCF_001515645.1 Sinocyclocheilus grahami
TAATGTACATAAATAATGTGTTTTTTTTACTTTAAACCGCATAAACACATTTCATTACACCAAATAATGTTCTTTTTAGCTTTTTAGCATTTAATGTTTTTGTCTCGTCGCTCCGCCCGGACAGGGCATTACAGTATGGTGAGGGGCATAACATTTCCGTCTCACGCTTGAGGTATTCGGCCAATAACAAGGCATTGGATAGCTGGCCAATCACAGCACACCTCGCTTTTTCAGCCCGATGAGCTTTGTAAAAATCGACGCGTTTCAAAAGGCGGGGCATAGAGGAGAAACATTAATGTACATTATGTGGAAAATAATGTGTTTTTTTTACTTTAAACCGCATAAACACATTTCATTACACCAAATAATGTTCTTTTTAGCATCATCATATGACCCCTTTAATTATTTTGTCAGTTCGTACCCTGATTAAATCTCTGTCCTGCAGTTAACCTACAGCTTCTTACCTTGAGGTTCAGGGGGTTGACTATGTTGTGGGTGGTGCAGTTAACAGGGCCCTCCGTCGTGACCTCCAGCGGGTAAATGAACCTGTTACTTTGAAGCCTCATGGGGCATTTGAGCTGCAGTAGAGTGTGACTGATGCGGCTCGGCCCGTTGTTCACCAACTGAGAAAGAGAAACGGACAGAGAAAGAGAGATATGAGTCAAGTGTATGTTATGTCATAATCCTCTCAACCACTTCAGTTTAAAAACAAGGCTGCTGCTTTGTCATTTTCACGATTACATCATATGCCATCACAACCACAAGATTAAGTTGTGCTGCTAAAGCAACTCCACAGGTGTTTCTGTACTTTCTGGTCATCATAAAAGGATGGTTTGATGCCTTGTGCTATTTCAGGACCTCTGTGTAGCTTTTGGAGATTCTCCATGACAACCTCTCCATGTGCAAGTTTTGCGTGACTCATCAGCAAAACCCTAACAGAAAGTATGTGTCATATATAGAAACCAAACTGCAAGCAGCAATTAGCGGAACTGACCGACATGAAATGGACTTAGTGACTTCTGTGTTCATTTCATAAAATGTAAATTAATTTAAAAAGATCTCTGATTGTACAATCACAAATTGCATACGAACACGTTTTCAATGAAGAAATAACATTTGACTGTCTATGGTGTTGCATTGACAGTCTTTTTTATTTATATACATTTTATTTTTGCTTGTAAAAAGAGAATGAATGAATGAATGAATGAATGAATGAATTATATGAGGAGTTCATGAAAAAGTTTACCTAAAATTATTTGAAGTCTCTAGCTCAAAAAAAAAGCTGGCAGGGCTAACATTTAAAACACTGCAAATGTAACTGCTAGTTGCTAGGCAAAACCATACATCCCATAATTACACCACAGGAATATATAGCTTTTACTATGGATTCCTATCAATGACAGTCCTTCTCTGACTTCAAGTCCAACTGAACAACTCAGACAAGGTCTTTACCTCGTAAGTGTGCTGGACTGAGGGTCCGACATCCTGTTCAACCATCACATTCTTGGTCAACTTCCAGTTCGGTAGAGGAAAGAAGACCTTGTCTGGTCGGGAGACACTGTAAAATGAGAGATAAAGAGAGACGAGAAAATGAAAACCGGGAGAGTTTCCTAGTGAGAGTTCTAGAAGAGCGGTGGTCTTGTGAAGTACATATAAATGGGTTCTGCATGTGAACTCACCCCTGTAGAATAACATCTGACCGGACCACCACCTCCAACTTGTAGGGAACCACTTCACTCTGGGAGTTATTCTCATTCTTACTGTAGATGGAGAGATGGAGAGCTTATTAAAGAGCATACTAAAGCCTCTTTAAGGGCATGTGCAACTAACCTAACCATATATTTAAGATGCATGAAATATCAGGGACCATAATATTCTCACTTATAATTAAAAATGTATATGATGGCCAATATGAAATACATATTTAAATAAATAAAAGTAAATCATTACATTTTGTATAGGCAATCGTATATTTTTTTTAAATATCAATAAAAAAAAGTTTATTTCTTTATATAAGATTTCCTTTTTATATATTTATTTCTTTATACATTTCTTATTTATAAAAATTAAAAAAAATAATCCCAATTCAAACAATGATATGTTTTCTATGCAAAAGTACTAAACAGTTATTTATGTTTGCTACAGTATAGTTTAATTGTCTATAGATAATGTGAATGTTTATTTTTAAAGACACTTAGGTAAAACACCATAAAACAAAAAACACATTAAAGCTGTGTGCACTGGTTTCAAGTTTCATACCTACGTATCTGAAGGTCAAACTGCACAAATGTGTGTGTGTCCTTGAGACGTGGTACTGTGAATCGCAGTCCAGCCCATAACTGAAAATATAACAAAATAATTTATTTTAAATAATTCCAAACTCACTTCCTAGAAATACATATACATGCATATTTCATTAAATCATTTAAACACCCCAAAAATGACAGAAATACAAGCAATTTCTCATAAAGGAGCCAATAATATTAGCAATGCCACAATACTGAAAATTCAGCTTTCCAAGAATTACACCAGAGAATTCTCTACAACACACGAATTCCCCATAATGCACTGCCATAGCAACGGAATGGATGTTGAAATCGGTGGAATGTGCCTTTCCTGTATTCCATCCAAAAAACAAAAGTGGAAACACTAAAATGCATTCTCTGTCATTCATCTCAGTGATGTCATGTTTAGGTGTACTGACAAAAGCACTCCACTTAGTTAATGCCCTAAAATGCTAAAGTCACCTACCCAACCCCAGGCTGTATGGGAGTTCCAGCCTCCCTTTTATATTTGTGGTTTTATGCTCCCACCGCATGCACACAAACTCTAGCAATAAGACCCCATACGAGCAGCTAAAATTTTCCCTCAACTCAGTGTGTGAGAGTTCGGGTGTCCATGCACGTGTGCGTGGTTGTGACTTCTGAACTTCTCATTGCATGAGATACAATTACACATACAGGCCAAGTTGTTACGAGGAACCTCTTTGGTGGTCCTGGAATCCAAAAATAATGAGCTAAAATAGCGTTTATAATAAAATTGCTGAATAAAACACCCAGATAACCTGCCCTGAACTAATGAGAGCAGCGTTGCATCGACTAAAAAAATAAACAGGGTCTGGAAAGACATAGACAGGGAACAGTTTGAACAGTCACCCAATTATACTCCATCTCTGCAGACACATTAAAAAGCCACAGGTCCCTCCACCTTCACACAGTGGCATTTTGGAGAGGGGAACTCCACTCTCTAAAGGGGTACAGCCAAAATGACTGTCACTTCCTGCATCACTGGTGGGGACTTCCTGCTTGATCCAAAACAGCCCTCAACAAACCCCCCAGACAGCACTACGAGCCAACTAACATTTTTCTAGGCATTTGTGAATACTGGAAAAGGATAACTGGATAATTATAAATTGTTTTATAGAGACCGCACACACAAAAAGCAATTTCTAGTCAATGAAAAATGTAAGAATTGAACAAAACTATAACTACATATACTATATCAGTAGATCAACATATGTATAGATCGGCAGATAAAGATTCATCTGTTGATGAATCTTTATCTGTACTTTCCATGACTTCATAAGATTCTACTCATTTCCATGACTCTTCAAATCATA
The DNA here is from genome assembly GCF_001515645.1 of Sinocyclocheilus grahami. NCBI lineage: Eukaryota > Metazoa > Chordata > Actinopteri > Cypriniformes > Cyprinidae > Sinocyclocheilus > Sinocyclocheilus grahami. The sequence continues at coordinate 374,868 of NW_015505192.1, forward strand.
A
>NW_015505192.1:375615-442829 GCF_001515645.1 Sinocyclocheilus grahami
CCCGGCCTCAGCGCACGCTAAGCCGGGGCTTCAGCTCATGCTAACCCGGCCTCAGCTCACTCTATCCCGGCCTCAGCGCACGCTAAGCCGGGGCTTCGGCTCACGCTAACCCGGCCACAGCTCACTCTATCCCGGCCTCAGCGCACACTAAGCCGGGGCTTCGGCTCACGCTAACCTGGCCTCAGCGCATGCCAAGCCAGGGCTTCCCCTCACGCTAGGCCACTGTGTTTTTCGTTGTGAAAGCGAAACTACTTTGTTTGGTCTTCCAAAAGAGGACACGACTACAAATCAGTTGTATTTACAACACTGTTCCAGAGTAGTTTAACCCAAATATCCAGATGTGTGCAGCACATTTTATGGAGGACTGTTTACTGATCCTGGGAGAGTAACGTTAGACTAAAATGCGGCAGTTCTGACTCACAGTCTGTAAGTACGTTTTCATTTAAAGAATTTGCCACTGATGATTCAAAACACGAGTTTTGGGCAGTAGAGTAGCTCTTGTTGTTTGTCATTTCTCTGATCACAAATGCAGACAGAGTTTTATGTTTACGCCGCGCGATGCAATGCAACAACGTGTAAAAAGACAGTATAAGTCATTATAATCAGTAATTATGTCCCCACTGGATGCAACAAATGCCTCGTTTGTAATGGGTTTTAATGTTTTTGTCTCGTCGCTCCGCCCGGACAGGGCATTACAGTATGGTGAGGGGCATAACATTTCCGTCTCACGCTTGAGGTATTCGGCCAATAACAAGGCATTGGATAGCTGGCCAATCACAGCACACCTCGCTTTTTCAGCCCGATGAGCTTTGTAAAAATCGACGCGTTTCAAAAGGCGGGGCATAGAGGAGAAACATTAATGTACATTATGTGGAAAATAATGTGTTTTTTTTACTTTAAACCGCATAAACACATTTCATTACACCAAATAATGTTCTTTTTAGCATCATCATATGACCCCTTTAATTATTTTGTCAGTTCGTACCCTGATTAAATCTCTGTCCTGCAGTTAACCTACAGCTTCTTACCTTGAGGTTCAGGGGGTTGACTATGTTGTGGGTGGTGCAGTTAACAGGGCCCTCCGTCGTGACCTCCAGCGGGTAAATGAACCTGTTACTTTGAAGCCTCATGGGGCATTTGAGCTGCAGTAGAGTGTGACTGATGCGGCTCGGCCCGTTGTTCACCAACTGAGAAAGAGAAACGGACAGAGAAAGAGAGATATGAGTCAAGTGTATGTTATGTCATAATCCTCTCAACCACTTCAGTTTAAAAACAAGGCTGCTGCTTTGTCATTTTCACGATTACATCATATGCCATCACAACCACAAGATTAAGTTGTGCTGCTAAAGCAACTCCACAGGTGTTTCTGTACTTTCTGGTCATCATAAAAGGATGGTTTGATGCCTTGTGCTATTTCAGGACCTCTGTGTAGCTTTTGGAGATTCTCCATGACAACCTCTCCATGTGCAAGTTTTGCGTGACTCATCAGCAAAACCCTAACAGAAAGTATGTGTCATATATAGAAACCAAACTGCAAGCAGCAATTAGCGGAACTGACCGACATGAAATGGACTTAGTGACTTCTGTGTTCATTTCATAAAATGTAAATTAATTTAAAAAGATCTCTGATTGTACAATCACAAATTGCATACGAACACGTTTTCAATGAAGAAATAACATTTGACTGTCTATGGTGTTGCATTGACAGTCTTTTTTATTTATATACATTTTATTTTTGCTTGTAAAAAGAGAATGAATGAATGAATGAATGAATGAATTATATGAGGAGTTCATGAAAAAGTTTACCTAAAATTATTTGAAGTCTCTAGCTCAAAAAAAAAGCTGGCAGGGCTAACATTTAAAACACTGCAAATGTAACTGCTAGTTGCTAGGCAAAACCATACATCCCATAATTACACCACAGGAATATATAGCTTTTACTATGGATTCCTATCAATGACAGTCCTTCTCTGACTTCAAGTCCAACTGAACAACTCAGACAAGGTCTTTACCTCGTAAGTGTGCTGGACTGAGGGTCCGACATCCTGTTCAACCATCACATTCTTGGTCAACTTCCAGTTCGGTAGAGGAAAGAAGACCTTGTCTGGTCGGGAGACACTGTAAAATGAGAGATAAAGAGAGACGAGAAAATGAAAACCGGGAGAGTTTCCTAGTGAGAGTTCTAGAAGAGCGGTGGTCTTGTGAAGTACATATAAATGGGTTCTGCATGTGAACTCACCCCTGTAGAATAACATCTGACCGGACCACCACCTCCAACTTGTAGGGAACCACTTCACTCTGGGAGTTATTCTCATTCTTACTGTAGATGGAGAGATGGAGAGCTTATTAAAGAGCATACTAAAGCCTCTTTAAGGGCATGTGCAACTAACCTAACCATATATTTAAGATGCATGAAATATCAGGGACCATAATATTCTCACTTATAATTAAAAATGTATATGATGGCCAATATGAAATACATATTTAAATAAATAAAAGTAAATCATTACATTTTGTATTGGCAATCGTATATTTTTTTTAAATATCAATAAAAAAAAGTTTATTTCTTTATATAAGATTTCCTTTTTATATATTTATTTCTTTATACATTTCTTATTTATAAAAATAAAAAAAAATAATGCCAATTCAAACAATGATATGTTTTCTATGCAAAAGTACTAAACAGTTATTTATGTTTGCTACAGTATAGTTTAATTGTCTATAGATAATGTGAATGTTTATTTTTAAAGACACTTAGGTAAAACACCATAAAACAAAAAACACATTAAAGCTGTGTGCACTGGTTTCAAGTTTCATACCTACGTATCTGAAGGTCAAACTGCACAAATGTGTGTGTGTCCTTGAGACGTGGTACTGTGAATCGCAGTCCAGCCCATAACTGAAAATATAACAAAATAATTTATTTTAAATAATTCCAAACTCACTTCCTAGAAATACATATACATGCATATTTCATTAAATCATTTAAACACCCCAAAAATGACAGAAATACAAGCAATTTCTCATAAAGGAGCCAACAATATTAGCAATGCCACAATACTGAAAATTCAGCTTTCCAAGAATTACACCAGAGAATTCTTTACAACACACGAATTCCCCATAATGCACTGCCATAGCAACGGAATGGATGTTGAAATCGGTGGAATGTGCCTTTCCTGTATTCCATCCAAAAAACAAAAGTGGAAACACTAAAATGCATTCTCTGTCATTCATCTCAGTGATGTCATGTTTAGGTGTACTGACAAAAGCACTCCACTTAGTTAATGCCCTAAAATGCTAAAGTCACCTACCCAACCCCAGGCTGTATGGGAGTTCCAGCCTCCCTTTTATATTTGTGGTTTTATGCTCCCACCGCATGCACACAAACTCTAGCAATAAGACCCCATACGAGCAGCTATAATTTTCCCTCAACTCAGTGTGTGAGAGTTCGGGTGTCCATGCACGTGTGCGTGGTTGTGACTTCTGAACTTCTCATTGCATGAGATACAATTACACATACAGGCCAAGTTGTTACGAGGAACCTCTTTGGTGGTCCTGGAATCCAAAAATAATGAGCTAAAATAGCGTTTATAATAAAATTGCTGAATAAAACACCCAGATAACCTGCCCTGAACTAATGAGAGCAGCGTTGCATCGACTAAAAAAATAAACAGGGTCTGGAAAGACATAGACAGGGAACAGTTTGAACAGTCACCCAATTATACTCCATCTCTGCAGACACATTAAAAAGCCAAATTTTCCCTCAACTCAGTGTGTGAGAGTTCGGGTGTCCATGCACGTGTGCGTGGTTGTGACTTCTGAACTTCTCATTGCATGAGATACAATTACACATACAGGCCATGTTGTTACGAGGAACCTCTTTGGTGGTCCTGGAATCCAAAAATAATGAGCTAAAATAGCGTTTATAATAAAATTGCTGAATAAAACACCCAGATAACCTGCCCTGAACTAATGAGAGCAGCGTTGCATCGACTAAAAAAATAAACAGGGTCTGGAAAGACATAGACAGGGAACAGTTTGAACAGTCACCCAATTATACTCCATCTCTGCAGACACATTAAAAAGCCACAGGTCCCTCCACCTTCACACAGTGGCATTTTGGAGAGGGGAACTCCACTCTCTAAAGGGGTACAGCCAAAATGACTGTCACTTCCTGCATCACTGGTGGGGACTTCCTGCTTGATCCAAAACAGCCCTCAACAAACCCCCCAGACAGCACTACGAGCCAACTAACATTTTTCTAGGCATTTGTGAATACTGGAAAAGGATAACTGGATAATTATAAATTGTTTTATAGAGACCGCACACACAAAAAGCAATTTCTAGTCAATGAAAAATGTAAGAATTGAACAAAACTATAACTACATATACTATATCAGTAGATCAACATATGTATAGATCGGCAGATAAAGATTCATCTGTTGATGAATCTTTATCTGTACTTTCCATGACTTCATAAGATTCTACTCATTTCCATGACTCAAAAATTCAAAACTCAAAATTCTCAGACATGCTAGAAAAGCAGTAAGATTCAACTGCACTTGATAAAAGTGTGTGTGGAGAGTGTTAGGTGCTTACGCTGGTGCCTGATTTCATGGGGTTCCCCAGGTCACAGCTGAGGTAGCGGGTCTGATTTTCCGTCTCATAACTGCAGGTCAGTTGGGCCAGGCTCTGTCCAGAGAAACAGAGAAAAAGACCAGTACATTTCGGGAAACACACACACAGAATGATAACTCATACCCCTGACTCATGTCTTGACCTGCTTAGACCAGTTGTGGTACTTTTGCTGAATGTTAAATTTTTTTTATCTAAATTATCCTTACACGGCGTTACGGTTCAAAATAAGCAATTCATTAAAACAGGAGTTAATCCTTTGTGATTCCCAAGATCCTCTTGCAAGGGACCTTCTTCTTAAAATGTAAAGTATTCTATATATTTTCATATATAAAGACCAATTTATATTGTATAAGGAAAGGATATTATAAAGACACGTTGCTTACAAAGTCAAATAATTGGTTTCTACATTGTCATTGTACTAAAGCAAAAATACTTGTATTTATTATGACATTTATTTGAAGCAAAAATATTATTCTAATTGTTTATCGTGATAAAAATAGTTAGTAATTTAGTAAATTGTTATTTTTTTCTTTTCAATTTTCCATGGACCCCAAAACCACTGCATTAAAATGCCGAACGCTGAGGATTTCTCATCACATGTCTCCATTAATAAAAAAAAACACGTCTTCTCTAGAGTATCAAAGTGACAGAACAAAGGTCTTTCTCAGCTGAAATGCTGAACACATGTAGGAGTTAATGGACGGGGTCTGGCACACGTCCGTGTAATAGGCAGCACGTGGAGGTCTCCATATCTCACCTCGTTATTGCGGGCTATTCCGCTGTAGTCGGCCTCTGGTGGCAAGACCACATACAGTTCGGCTTCGTACGCTCCGCCTCCATCGTTCTTTGCATTGAAAGTCAGTGTCAGAGAGTTGTCATCGCCCATGTACACTTCCTTCCTGTCCCTGAGGAACCAAAACGTGAACAAAACATAAAACTCTTCCATTGGTGGCTAATTTACTTTCTACAGGGTCAAGAGCAAATATACAAATTGTACTTTCAGACACAAACACTGTTTAAGTCAATGCATTAACAAACACCACTAACTGGCCATTTAAAACCTGTGTAGTAGTTTTTATACTAGCTCTAAAGTATTAAGCACACAGGACATTGACTGTATTCTGATCTAGCAGTAAAATATCACTCGGACCTTTCCAACAGGAAGCCCTTCCTCCTGCATTGTACACACATTTCCTATTAAAAACCCCTAATTTCCATTGTAGCTATAAAGTCGAACATGCAACGACAAAGATTGTGAAACATTCCGCAAAGTTCCCTTTTTTTCTATTCCCTCGTGTTCCCTTCCCCTTTTCTTTTCTCTCTACATCTCAGACACAATGAGAAATTCCATGAGAGGGCCACACAGACGCTTCCAATTACTGCCTGGCCTCGTAAACCCATGCTGGGGAAGCGGCATGCACAGAATTCAAACGCTGGCACTCGGCTGGTGAGGGACTCGAACCTATGCGGAAGCCAGTGCTTGCTGCACTTTCATAACAAACCCCTCCAGATGGCACATATTGGTTGGGTTCATGTCACAAGGAGGTCATGATTTGCATTCAATGGCTACTCAAAATAAATACCGTGATCTTTACAACAAATGAACACCGGTAAGTTCTAATAATTACTTGGAAATGATTTAATATAAAAGTGAATTTGACTGAAACCTGGACCTGGGAAGCAAATGCTGACAGCTGTACTAAAGAATAGCCATGCTGTCCGAGGCGTCCCTGTAAAGTTTTCCTATAGAATAACGCCTCGAGTGAATTTCCAAGACATACTATTCCCTCTGTTTGTTGGATGACGAGAAAATCCAAAGACTCTGTGGAGATAATTAATGCCCTCCACAGTTTAATAAATATGTGGCCTAAGACAAATGCAACAAATCTGTAAGGTTTTTGGTAAGGCATATTTTTGCAGTCGAAGTATAACAACAGATACAAACAAACCGGTGTATAAAAGAGAGAGAAAATACTCACAGATTTTACAAATCAACTGCAGGAAAAAGGGGGCCACAGTTTTCCAAACTTATCTACTTCATCTATGCAGTTTTTTTTCCACAAGCCAAGTCAGCCAATCCCAGCACCTGTTGCATAGCCCTCCTTCCTGTTTTTTTCCTGTGTATCTATGCATGTGTGTGTGTGCGCGCGTGTCACTAATCTCACCTGGGAACACTCTGTCCATATATTCACATATATGAATATGAATCACATATATTTATCCAAATATCTAATCTAAACAGTAGCTGGAATTAGCATTTCTCATGCCTAAAATAGTTTTACTTCAAACGTGCCTTTGCTGCAAACTTTGCAACAAGCACACTAAACCCAAGGCTTTTATTTCTTCTTTGCATTCCTTGCTAATCATCTTACCCATGCACAGAGAGTTTCAGGTCAGGGACGCAGATGTTGTCCTCTCCGCAGTCCAATAAAATCTGGGCCTAGAACACAAGCCAGAAAAACATTAAGTTAAGTTACTGAGAGATTATAGTCATCAATTTCCAACATATTTCAATTTCAGAATGTGACTTATTTGAGGGACACAGGGAATTATATGAGAAAAAAAGATCTCCTGGGACCTGATTTTATATTTAAAGGAATTTACTGGATGGTGAGAAGTGGGCATTGCATACCAAAATGAAGCCAGACAGATCTACAATTATATGCAAATGCAAAGACTTATTTTTTTTCCAGATCTATTAATTTATTTCATAATACATTAAAAATACAATTCATGACAATAATGTTTTTAATTTCTGAATTAAAATTCATTTTTATAAATTGGTGGGAGGCTTAAATGTATTTAAAAGAAAAGCTTTAGAAATTTGCCATAATCTACAACAACAAATGTTATTTTTTTAGAAAAAAAATTAATTCAGCATAAAATAAATCAATTATAATATTTTTAGAGTAGTTAAATGTATAAATAAACAAACAAAAGGGTAAAAACAGAAGGTTAGCCATTCATTTACGAGCAATATGATCTAAAAAAAAAAAGAACTTGTCTGAGATTCTCCAGTCATTTTCTTAATCATATGAAGGATACCACCTGTAGGCGTCAACGCCCTGATAAGCATACTTTTAGACACACTTCCCAGAAGCAGCATCCCAACTAAACATCTCTAGGCACTTTACACAGGGAAAACCTCCAATAAACCTTTACAAACTGCTATGAAATTTCAACCTACTTACACTATGAAACCATTTACAAACTCCTACAAACAGCTTTTTTCAAAAAAATCCAAGCAAAGCACTCGTAAGAAATTTGTAAACTACAGACAGCAGCGCAACTGCATTATAAACAGTGCGTTCGGTTAGGTAAAGTATTAGCGCATGACCATGTCAGACAATATTGACGCCTAATACACCATCGTACAAAATGAATATAAACATTACCGTTTACACGGGTAAACACTCCTCAGCCTAAAAAAGATTAGTAAACACTGCTGGTTTGAAGAGCAGATGTGTACAGGCTTCAAAAAACATATAGCGCTCACTTGAAGGGATAAACAGCTATGGTTGTACCCATAAGGCCGTTCTATCTGTCACCAACATCCACATCAGAGGCTGCCGACCCTGAACCGCATGCTAGCTGCACGCGACACCACCCAACTCTCACCACACACACACACATATATATATATATATCTCACATAAAGCACACCCATTAATGAGAGAGTATCCGTATACAATGTATGAAAGAATCTAAAACAAAGAAATGGGGAAAGTGGTGCCGTGGCAAATTGCTATCACCTGATGCCGTGTTTCTAACATGTGCGAGGATGACGCAACATGACAATGAGGTTAAGAAAATAGAATAGGGAGATTAGAAAGGGCAAAGTGGCTTCCCTGTAATCAGCAGTTGCTGAGCTCTAATTACAACCGATGAGGGCAGCCAGCCCTTTCCATAGCTCTGTATCGGGCTGCTCCGAACCTCCTGAAGAGGGTTGTTTGGGATCACTGGAGCAGCCAAACAATTAGAAGCCCAAGCGGAGATAAAAGAGAGGGTCACATGTGCATATGTCCAAGTTGATCCACAGCCAAAACCACCATAAAGTGTTTACGGAAGTGTCAAGGTCTGAAAACAGCATAATTGGGTCAACAAATGGGAGGGCGTCAGGCGGGATCACTCACAACATTTATCAAAGGAGCTCCAAAACATCTCAATCTAAAGGCGAAATGAATACAGAGCATCACATCTGTAGTCCCTTGAAAGTAAAGACCACGTATAAGATTATTCATTTATTCCACTAATTCTTAAAAAAAGAAAGGTCTTTGAAGTTTGACAATCTATTATTTTTTTATTAGGAAAATAATTGAAATAATAATACAATTATTTTTCATTATTGTTATAATTTGCTTTAAATATTGTGTATATTTATATAATATTTGTACTTGTATTAAATATATTGTGTATTATATAAAATATATTGTGTTGCTGTTATTATTATTATTATTATTATATGACTTACTCGAACACATTTATATATTTATATCATATTTATATGATAGTATATAATTACATGTTTATATAATATTAAAAAATATAAAAATATTGTTAATAATAATTATTTTATTTTTATTTAATTATTCTAAGAAAATTGTTGATATTTTTATATATCATCTATACTCTATAAAAATATAAGTTACTTTAATAATAATAATAATTTATTATTATTATTATTAAGTTTTTGTTATTTAAAACAGTATGTTTTTTAAACAATATAAAACCAATGTGAACACAAAAAGTACATTTCTAAAAACTTGGCACGTGTTTTTAAATGACTTAAATTAGAATTTGTTTTTTTTTTTATCATACTTTTAAATTATTTTCTCTTCCTTTATAAAGAAGACTCATTTATCATGAATAAAAGGGCTTCCACTTAGTTTTTTGGCTTGAATAAGTAGAAGTTTAGAAGATAATTCCATCTGCAATGTTTCCAAGACCTCTGATTAGAATGATTCTGCATATGGTCAGTGCGGCCCATGTGTTCGGCACGGTCTCAATAACTACTGAGAGAAAACTACCACCCAAAAAGTTCAAGCTAAACAGATGGCATATGGCCCGTGAGAACCCGCCCAGAAAAAAAACTGAAATCTATTAACCCTCTATACCCACAAACACCTCTACAGTGGAGTTTCCATAAAGCCCAGAAAGCTACTCCTGGTGGGACAGTGAAAAGTTCTCTGCCGTACACGCTACACATTTCCTTCATCTCTCAAATGGCTTTCCAGACAATTTGGAGAACATCCCAGATGTATGTTTTGAAAATCTCTTCACAAAGCAGGAGAAGAACCTACCGCTCCATGCAAAACCTCAGTTTGTTCAAATAAAGCATTGTGGGATATCTGCAGCATTAGATGTATGTACTTTCTGTTCGATGAGCTCTGCTGTTTGGTAGTTGAGGATGGGCCGCAGACCGTATCTGTCTGCCGCGGCTTGAGGGTTCAGGCTGAAGTTGAGCGCAACGAAGATAGGTGACAGCTTATCCCTGAAGTCCTTCTCATCCTACACTCCAGCAGAGAGGAAAACAGAGCGGGAGTTTATGAGAAAGGTCAGAAAGCAGGACGAAACGACGGCCAATAACAAGGCATTGGATAGCTGGCCAATCACAGCACACCTCGCTTTTTCAGCCCGATGAGCTTTGTAAAAATCGACGCGTTTCAAAAGGCGGGGCATAGAGGAGAAACATTAATGTACATTATGTGGAAAATAATGTGTTTTTTTTACTTTAAACCGCATAAACACATTTCATTACACCAAATAATGTTCTTTTTAGCATCATCATATGACCCCTTTAATTATTTTGTCAGTTCGTACCCTGATTAAATCTCTGTCCTGCAGTTAACCTACAGCTTCTTACCTTGAGGTTCAGGGGGTTGACTATGTTGTGGGTGGTGCAGTTAACAGGGCCCTCCGTCGTGACCTCCAGCGGGTAAATGAACCTGTTACTTTGAAGCCTCATGGGGCATTTGAGCTGCAGTAGAGTGTGACTGATGCGGCTCGGCCCGTTGTTCACCAACTGAGAAAGAGAAACGGACAGAGAAAGAGAGATATGAGTCAAGTGTATGTTATGTCATAATCCTCTCAACCACTTCAGTTTAAAAACAAGGCTGCTGCTTTGTCATTTTCACGATTACATCATATGCCATCACAACCACAAGATTAAGTTGTGCTGCTAAAGCAACTCCACAGGTGTTTCTGTACTTTCTGGTCATCATAAAAGGATGGTTTGATGCCTTGTGCTATTTCAGGACCTCTGTGTAGCTTTTGGAGATTCTCCATGACAACCTCTCCATGTGCAAGTTTTGCGTGACTCATCAGCAAAACCCTAACAGAAAGTATGTGTCATATATAGAAACCAAACTGCAAGCAGCAATTAGCGGAACTGACCGACATGAAATGGACTTAGTGACTTCTGTGTTCATTTCATAAAATGTAAATTAATTTAAAAAGATCTCTGATTGTACAATCACAAATTGCATACGAACACGTTTTCAATGAAGAAATAACATTTGACTGTCTATGGTGTTGCATTGACAGTCTTTTTTATTTATATACATTTTATTTTTGCTTGTAAAAAGAGAATGAATGAATGAATGAATGAATGAATTATATGAGGAGTTCATGAAAAAGTTTACCTAAAATTATTTGAAGTCTCTAGCTCAAAAAAAAAGCTGGCAGGGCTAACATTTAAAACACTGCAAATGTAACTGCTAGTTGCTAGGCAAAACCATACATCCCATAATTACACCACAGGAATATATAGCTTTTACTATGGATTCCTATCAATGACAGTCCTTCTCTGACTTCAAGTCCAACTGAACAACTCAGACAAGGTCTTTACCTCGTAAGTGTGCTGGACTGAGGGTCCGACATCCTGTTCAACCATCACATTCTTGGTCAACTTCCAGTTCGGTAGAGGAAAGAAGACCTTGTCTGGTCGGGAGACACTGTAAAATGAGAGATAAAGAGAGACGAGAAAATGAAAACCGGGAGAGTTTCCTAGTGAGAGTTCTAGAAGAGCGGTGGTCTTGTGAAGTACATATAAATGGGTTCTGCATGTGAACTCACCCCTGTAGAATAACATCTGACCGGACCACCACCTCCAACTTGTAGGGAACCACTTCACTCTGGGAGTTATTCTCATTCTTACTGTAGATGGAGAGATGGAGAGCTTATTAAAGAGCATACTAAAGCCTCTTTAAGGGCATGTGCAACTAACCTAACCATATATTTAAGATGCATGAAATATCAGGGACCATAATATTCTCACTTATAATTAAAAATGTATATGATGGCCAATATGAAATACATATTTAAATAAATAAAAGTAAATCATTACATTTTGTATTGGCAATCGTATATTTTTTTTAAATATCAATAAAAAAAAGTTTATTTCTTTATATAAGATTTCCTTTTTATATATTTATTTCTTTATACATTTCTTATTTATAAAAATAAAAAAAAATAATGCCAATTCAAACAATGATATGTTTTCTATGCAAAAGTACTAAACAGTTATTTATGTTTGCTACAGTATAGTTTAATTGTCTATAGATAATGTGAATGTTTATTTTTAAAGACACTTAGGTAAAACACCATAAAACAAAAAACACATTAAAGCTGTGTGCACTGGTTTCAAGTTTCATACCTACGTATCTGAAGGTCAAACTGCACAAATGTGTGTGTGTCCTTGAGACGTGGTACTGTGAATCGCAGTCCAGCCCATAACTGAAAATATAACAAAATAATTTATTTTAAATAATTCCAAACTCACTTCCTAGAAATACATATACATGCATATTTCATTAAATCATTTAAACACCCCAAAAATGACAGAAATACAAGCAATTTCTCATAAAGGAGCCAATAATATTAGCAATGCCACAATACTGAAAATTCAGCTTTCCAAGAATTACACCAGAGAATTCTCTACAACACACGAATTCCCCATAATGCACTGCCATAGCAACGGAATGGATGTTGAAATCGGTGGAATGTGCCTTTCCTGTATTCCATCCAAAAAACAAAAGTGGAAACACTAAAATGCATTCTCTGTCATTCATCTCAGTGATGTCATGTTTAGGTGTACTGACAAAAGCACTCCACTTAGTTAATGCCCTAAAATGCTAAAGTCACCTACCCAACCCCAGGCTGTATGGGAGTTCCAGCCTCCCTTTTATATTTGTGGTTTTATGCTCCCACCGCATGCACACAAACTCTAGCAATAAGACCCCATACGAGCAGCTAAAATTTTCCCTCAACTCAGTGTGTGAGAGTTCGGGTGTCCATGCACGTGTGCGTGGTTGTGACTTCTGAACTTCTCATTGCATGAGATACAATTACACATACAGGCCATGTTGTTACGAGGAACCTCTTTGGTGGTCCTGGAATCCAAAAATAATGAGCTAAAATAGCGTTTATAATAAAATTGCTGAATAAAACACCCAGATAACCTGCCCTGAACTAATGAGAGCAGCGTTGCATCGACTAAAAAAATAAACAGGGTCTGGAAAGACATAGACAGGGAACAGTTTGAACAGTCACCCAATTATACTCCATCTCTGCAGACACATTAAAAAGCCACAGGTCCCTCCACCTTCACACAGTGGCATTTTGGAGAGGGGAACTCCACTCTCTAAAGGGGTACAGCCAAAATGACTGTCACTTCCTGCATCACTGGTGGGGACTTCCTGCTTGATCCAAAACAGCCCTCAACAAACCCCCCAGACAGCACTACGAGCCAACTAACATTTTTCCAGGCATTTGTGAATACTGGAAAAGGATAACTGGATAATTATAAATTGTTTTATAGAGACCGCACACACAAAAAGCAATTTCTAGTCAATGAAAAATGTAAGAATTGAACAAAACTATAACTACATATACTATATCAGTAGATCAACATATGTATAGATCGGCAGATAAAGATTCATCTGTTGATGAATCTTTATCTGTACTTTCCATGACTTCATAAGATTCTACTCATTTCCATGACTCTTCAAATCATAATTTTTAAAATTCTCAGACATGCTAGAAAAGCAGTAAGATTCAACTGCACTTGATAAAAGTGTGTGTGGAGAGTGTTAGGTGCTTACGCTGGTGCCTGATTTCATGGGGTTCCCCAGGTCACAGCTGAGGTAGCGGGTCTGATTTTCCGTCTCATAACTGCAGGTCAGTTGGGCCAGGCTCTGTCCAGAGAAACAGAGAAAAAGACCAGTACATTTCGGGAAACACACACACAGAATGATAACTCATACCCCTGACTCATGTCTTGACCTGCTTAGACCAGTTGTGGCTGAATGTTAAATTTTTTTTATCTAAATTATCCTTACACGGCGTTACGGTTCAAAATAAGCAATTCATTAAAACAGGAGTTAATCCTTTGTGATTCCCAAGATCCTCTTGCAAGGGACCTTCTTCTTAAAATGTAAAGTATTCTATATATTTTCATATATAAAGACCAATTTATATTGTATAAGGAAAGGATATTATAAAGACACGTTGCTTACAAAGTCAAATAATTGGTTTCTACATTGTCATTGTACTAAAGCAAAAATACTTGTATTTATTATGACATTTATTTGAAGCAAAAATATTATTCTAATTGTTTATCGTGATAAAAATAGTTAGTAATTTAGTAAATTGTTATTTTTTTCTTTTCAATTTTCCATGGACCCCAAAACCACTGCATTAAAATGCCGAACGCTGAGGATTTCTCATCACATGTCTCCATTAATAAAAAAAAACACGTCTTCTCTAGAGTATCAAAGTGACAGAACAAAGGTCTTTCTCAGCTGAAATGCTGAACACATGTAGGAGTTAATGGACGGGGTCTGGCACACGTCCGTGTAATAGGCAGCACGTGGAGGTCTCCATATCTCACCTCGTTATTGCGGGCTATTCCGCTGTAGTCGGCCTCTGGTGGCAAGACCACATACAGTTCGGCTTCGTACGCTCCGCCTCCATCGTTCTTTGCATTGAAAGTCAGTGTCAGAGAGTTGTCATCGCCCATGTACACTTCCTTCCTGTCCCTGAGGAACCAAAACGTGAACAAAACATAAAACTCTTCCATTGGTGGCTAATTTACTTTCTACAGGGTCAAGAGCAAATATACAAATTGTACTTTCAGACACAAACACTGTTTAAGTCAATGCATTAACAAACACCACTAACTGGCCATTTAAAACCTGTGTAGTAGTTTTTATACTAGCTCTAAAGTATTAAGCACACAGGACATTGACTGTATTCTGATCTAGCAGTAAAATATCACTCGGACCTTTCCAACAGGAAGCCCTTCCTCCTGCATTGTACACACATTTCCTATTAAAAACCCCTAATTTCCATTGTAGCTATAAAGTCGAACATGCAACGACAAAGATTGTGAAACATTCCGCAAAGTTCCCTTTTTTTCTATTCCCTCGTGTTCCCTTCCCCTTTTCTTTTCTCTCTACATCTCAGACACAATGAGAAATTCCATGAGAGGGCCACACAGACGCTTCCAATTACTGCCTGGCCTCGTAAACCCATGCTGGGGAAGCGGCATGCACAGAATTCAAACGCTGGCACTCGGCTGGTGAGGGACTCGAACCTATGCGGAAGCCAGTGCTTGCTGCACTTTCATAACAAACCCCTCCAGATGGCACATATTGGTTGGGTTCATGTCACAAGGAGGTCATGATTTGCATTCAATGGCTACTCAAAATAAATACCGTGATCTTTACAACAAATGAACACCGGTAAGTTCTAATAATTACTTGGAAATGATTTAATATAAAAGTGAATTTGACTGAAACCTGGACCTGGGAAGCAAATGCTGACAGCTGTACTAAAGAATAGCCATGCTGTCCGAGGCGTCCCTGTAAAGTTTTCCTATAGAATAACGCCTCGAGTGAATTTCCAAGACATACTATTCCCTCTGTTTGTTGGATGACGAGAAAATCCAAAGACTCTGTGGAGATAATTAATGCCCTCCACAGTTTAATAAATATGTGGCCTAAGACAAATGCAACAAATCTGTAAGGTTTTTGGTAAGGCATATTTTTGCAGTCGAAGTATAACAACAGATACAAACAAACCGGTGTATAAAAGAGAGAGAAAATACTCACAGATTTTACAAATCAACTGCAGGAAAAAGGGGGCCACAGTTTTCCAAACTTATCTACTTCATCTATGCAGTTTTTTTTCCACAAGCCAAGTCAGCCAATCCCAGCACCTGTTGCATAGCCCTCCTTCCTGTTTTTTTCCTGTGTATCTATGCATGTGTGTGTGTGCGCGCGTGTCACTAATCTCACCTGGGAACACTCTGTCCATATATTCACATATATGAATATGAATCACATATATTTATCCAAATATCTAATCTAAACAGTAGCTGGAATTAGCATTTCTCATGCCTAAAATAGTTTTACTTCAAACGTGCCTTTGCTGCAAACTTTGCAACAAGCACACTAAACCCAAGGCTTTTATTTCTTCTTTGCATTCCTTGCTAATCATCTTACCCATGCACAGAGAGTTTCAGGTCAGGGACGCAGATGTTGTCCTCTCCGCAGTCCAATAAAATCTGGGCCTAGAACACAAGCCAGAAAAACATTAAGTTAAGTTACTGAGAGATTATAGTCATCAATTTCCAACATATTTCAATTTCAGAATGTGACTTATTTGAGGGACACAGGGAATTATATGAGAAAAAAAGATCTCCTGGGACCTGATTTTATATTTAAAGGAATTTACTGGATGGTGAGAAGTGGGCATTGCATACCAAAATGAAGCCAGACAGATCTACAATTATATGCAAATGCAAAGACTTATTTTTTTTCCAGATCTATTAATTTATTTCATAATACATTAAAAATACAATTCATGACAATAATGTTTTTAATTTCTGAATTAAAATTCATTTTTATAAATTGGTGGGAGGCTTAAATGTATTTAAAAGAAAAGCTTTAGAAATTTGCCATAATCTACAACAACAAATGTTATTTTTTTAGAAAAAAAATTAATTCAGCATAAAATAAATCAATTATAATATTTTTAGAGTAGTTAAATGTATAAATAAACAAACAAAAGGGTAAAAACAGAAGGTTAGCCATTCATTTACGAGCAATATGATCTAAAAAAAAAAAGAACTTGTCTGAGATTCTCCAGTCATTTTCTTAATCATATGAAGGATACCACCTGTAGGCGTCAACGCCCTGATAAGCATACTTTTAGACACACTTCCCAGAAGCAGCATCCCAACTAAACATCTCTAGGCACTTTACACAGGGAAAACCTCCAATAAACCTTTACAAACTGCTATGAAATTTCAACCTACTTACACTATGAAACCATTTACAAACTCCTACAAACAGCTTTTTTCAAAAAAATCCAAGCAAAGCACTCGTAAGAAATTTGTAAACTACAGACAGCAGCGCAACTGCATTATAAACAGTGCGTTCGGTTAGGTAAAGTATTAGCGCATGACCATGTCAGACAATATTGACGCCTAATACACCATCGTACAAAATGAATATAAACATTACCGTTTACACGGGTAAACACTCCTCAGCCTAAAAAAGATTAGTAAACACTGCTGGTTTGAAGAGCAGATGTGTACAGGCTTCAAAAAACATATAGCGCTCACTTGAAGGGATAAACAGCTATGGTTGTACCCATAAGGCCGTTCTATCTGTCACCAACATCCACATCAGAGGCTGCCGACCCTGAACCGCATGCTAGCTGCACGCGACACCACCCAACTCTCACCACACACACACACATATATATATATATATATCTCACATAAAGCACACCCATTAATGAGAGAGTATCCGTATACAATGTATGAAAGAATCTAAAACAAAGAAATGGGGAAAGTGGTGCCGTGGCAAATTGCTATCACCTGATGCCGTGTTTCTAACATGTGCGAGGATGACGCAACATGACAATGAGGTTAAGAAAATAGAATAGGGAGATTAGAAAGGGCAAAGTGGCTTCCCTGTAATCAGCAGTTGCTGAGCTCTAATTACAACCGATGAGGGCAGCCAGCCCTTTCCATAGCTCTGTATCGGGCTGCTCCGAACCTCCTGAAGAGGGTTGTTTGGGATCACTGGAGCAGCCAAACAATTAGAAGCCCAAGCGGAGATAAAAGAGAGGGTCACATGTGCATATGTCCAAGTTGATCCACAGCCAAAACCACCATAAAGTGTTTACGGAAGTGTCAAGGTCTGAAAACAGCATAATTGGGTCAACAAATGGGAGGGCGTCAGGCGGGATCACTCACAACATTTATCAAAGGAGCTCCAAAACATCTCAATCTAAAGGCGAAATGAATACAGAGCATCACATCTGTAGTCCCTTGAAAGTAAAGACCACGTATAAGATTATTCATTTATTCCACTAATTCTTAAAAAAAGAAAGGTCTTTGAAGTTTGACAATCTATTATTTTTTTATTAGGAAAATAATTGAAATAATAATACAATTATTTTTCATTATTGTTATAATTTGCTTTAAATATTGTGTATATTTATATAATATTTGTACTTGTATTAAATATATTGTGTATTATATAAAATATATTGTGTTGCTGTTATTATTATTATTATTATTATATGACTTACTCGAACACATTTATATATTTATATCATATTTATATGATAGTATATAATTACATGTTTATATAATATTAAAAAATATAAAAATATTGTTAATAATAATTATTTTATTTTTATTTAATTATTCTAAGAAAATTGTTGATATTTTTATATATCATCTATACTCTATAAAAATATAAGTTACTTTAATAATAATAATAATTTATTATTATTATTATTAAGTTTTTGTTATTTAAAACAGTATGTTTTTTAAACAATATAAAACCAATGTGAACACAAAAAGTACATTTCTAAAAACTTGGCACGTGTTTTTAAATGACTTAAATTAGAATTTGTTTTTTTTTAATCATACTTTTAAATTATTTTCTCTTCCTTTATAAAGAAGACTCATTTATCATGAATAAAAGGGCTTCCACTTAGTTTTTTGGCTTGAATAAGTAGAAGTTTAGAAGATAATTCCATCTGCAATGTTTCCAAGACCTCTGATTAGAATGATTCTGCATATGGTCAGTGCGGCCCATGTGTTCGGCACGGTCTCAATAACTACTGAGAGAAAACTACCACCCAAAAAGTTCAAGCTAAACAGATGGCATATGGCCCGTGAGAACCCGCCCAGAAAAAAAACTGAAATCTATTAACCCTCTATACCCACAAACACCTCTACAGTGGAGTTTCCATAAAGCCCAGAAAGCTACTCCTGGTGGGACAGTGAAAAGTTCTCTGCCGTACACGCTACACATTTCCTTCATCTCTCAAATGGCTTTCCAGACAATTTGGAGAACATCCCAGATGTATGTTTTGAAAATCTCTTCACAAAGCAGGAGAAGAACCTACCGCTCCATGCAAAACCTCAGTTTGTTCAAATAAAGCATTGTGGGATATCTGCAGCATTAGATGTATGTACTTTCTGTTCGATGAGCTCTGCTGTTTGGTAGTTGAGGATGGGCCGCAGACCGTATCTGTCTGCCGCGGCTTGAGGGTTCAGGCTGAAGTTGAGCGCAACGAAGATAGGTGACAGCTTATCCCTGAAGTCCTTCTCATCCTACACTCCAGCAGAGAGGAAAACAGAGCGGGAGTTTATGAGAAAGGTCAGAAAGCAGGACGAAACGATACTCTTAATTCCTTGCTGCATTTTTAGTGTCTATTGCCACACTTATCTTCACTTTTAACACTTGCTAGGAAATGGAAAACTAACTCACTTAAATGCAGGTCATTTTTCCACTCAATGTTTACATTGGTTAGCCCCACATACTCTTAATTCTCATTGGCTCACAATCCCCTTCCTCATAAAACGCACACTGAACAATGAATATCTTCTGAATGCCACATTAAGACATAACGCTACACCATTTCATATCCAACTTTTATACACTGTATACACTATTTAGCAGAGGTGGGACCAAGTCATTATTTTGCAAGTCACATGAAAGCCCTAATTCTTTGCATTGTAGTCCGAAGTCAAGTTATTGCTGTCAAAGTCGAGTCACAAGTCATCAGATATGAAACTCAAGTCCAAGTCATACGACTCAAGTCCACAACACCCTGCTATTTAGTGCACCATTAATGTCCCGCTTTACAAAGTTTTGTAGGCAAACTGGGGTCAAACTCACCCGCAAGTAGATCTTGGTGTCACTGCAGACTCTGGCTCCATTTGGCACAGTCAGAGTCCTCTGCAGAGCGGGAAGCTGGGTGTCTAAAAACAGAGCTCTCTGTGCGGCCCCTTTCTGCTGCTGCTTCAGACGGTCCAGCTGAACTTCAACGTTAAACTCTACAACACACACCCATTATCAGATATATTTAGAAATGTTTCGGACACAATGCCTTCATGTTGGCTCTGGCATACAGGTGCAAGACGAAGCCAAGCTGACACAACACTAAATCTCAAAGCCTATTGGGCAGATCAGAACTATGTGAAGACTTCTTCCAAACATTTAGTTTTTATTATTATCAAACAGCTGAAGAGAATGACTATAAGAAAAGCCATAATTCTTTTGATGGAAAGGCATGAGGGCATGAAGGAATTTGCATGCTGTTCAGATGCATATTGTGCACCTGTGCTCAGTTATCGGAGCGTGTGCAGTAGGTGTTATTCTTTGCACATAGTCTAGGTCTCTAAATGCAGGGCATGTGGGGGAATAGAGGGAACTCATTTACTGAATAAATACATTGAAAAGGTTATGTATGGACAAAGAAAGGCTTATGGATGGAATGGGAAACATGAAGGCTCTGTTAGAAGCCAAAAAACATTTATTTTAGGTGGTGAGGGAAATTAAGTAAAAATAAGTCCTAGAATAACTGTTCGCCACATTGTGCAGGAGATTGTCAGGGCATGACTAGTGTTCTGGATGGTTGCTTATTTAAAAAGGAATACTATTTTAGAGGACGTTGGATCAATAGGTGGGTAAACAAGAGCAGATGTGGCTTACCGAGATGATTTGGTAGGTGCTTCCCATTGGCTGAGAGGCAAAAGCTCAGGTTGACACTGTAAGAGGCAGAGCAGACAAATGATGAGAGATGAAGTGGATTTATTACAATGAAGCATTAAAAACACATTGGTTGCATCTCTTTGGCTATGGAATATTTGCTATTATTGTTTCCTCAGGCTATAACGCTTGACAGCTTGAAGGAAGGATGACTCCAGTGTAATGGATCACGCAACACAGTTATGGATTATGTCTGTGCTGGAAACTGACGTAATGTACACTACTGTTCAAAAGTTTCTGAAAGACGTCTCTTACGTTCACCAAGGCTGCATTTCTTTGATCAAAAATATAGTAAAAATAGCAACATAATGGAATATTATTACAATTTTGAATACAAACCCAATTCCAAAAAAGTTGGGACACTGTACAAATTGTGAGTAAAAAAGGAATAGAATAATTTACAAATCTCATAAACTTATATTTTATTCACAATAGAATATAGATAACATATCAAATGTTGAAAGTGAGACATTTTGAAATGTCATGCCAAATATTGGCTCATTTTGGATTTCATGAGAGCTATACATTCCAAAAAAGTTGGGACAGGTAGCAATAAGAGGCCGGAAAAGTTAAATGTACATATAAGGAACAGCTGGAGGACCAATTTGCAACTTATTAGGTCAATTGGCAACATGATTGGGTATAAAAAGAGCCTCTCAGAGTGGCAGTGTCTCTCAGAAGTCAAGATGGGCAGAGGATCACCAATTCCCCCAATGCTGCGGCGAAAAATAGTGGAGCAATATCAGAAAGGAGTTTCTCAGAGAAAAATTGCAAAGAGTTTGAAGTTATCATCATCTACAGTGCATAATATCATCCAAAGATTCAGAGAATCTGGAACAACCTCTGTGCGTAAGGGTCAAGGCCGGAAAACCATACTGGATGCCCGTAATCTTCGGGCCCTTAGACGGCACTGCATCACATACAGGAATGCTACTGTAATGGAAATCACAACATGGGCTCAGGAATACTTCCAGAAAACATTGTCGGTGAACTCAATCCACCGTGCCATTCGCCGTTGCCGGCTAAAACTCTATAGGTCAAAAAAGAAGCCATATCTAAACATGATCCAGAAGCGCAGGCGTTTTCTCTGGGCCAAGGCTCATTTAAAATGGACTGTGGCAAAGTGGAAAACTGTTCTGTGGTCAGACGAATCAAAATTTGAAGTTCGTTTTGGAAAACTGGGACGCCATGTCATCCGGACTAAAGAGGACAAGGACAACCCAAGTTGTTATCAGCGCTCAGTTCAGAAGCCTGCATCTCTGATGGTATGGGGTTGCATGAGTGCATGTGGCATGGGCAGCTTACACATCTGGAAAGGCACCATCAATGCTGAAAGGTATATCCAAGTTCTAGAACAACATATGCTCCCATCCAGACGTCGTCTCTTTCAGGGAAGACCTTGCATTTTCCAACATGACAATGCCAGACCACATACTGCATCAATTACAACATCATGGCTGCGTAGAAGGATCCGGGTACTGAAATGGCCAGCCTGCAGTCCAGATCTTTCACCCATAGAAAACATTTGGCACATCATAAAGAGGAAGATGCGACAAAGAAGACCTAAGACAGTTGAGCATCTTTTATCATTTGCCACTGATGATTCAAACGCGAGTTTTTGGCAGTGTGGAGTAGCACTTGTTTGTCATTTCTCTGATCACAAATGCAGACAGGGTTTTATGTTTACGTGGCACGATGCAATGCAACGCATCGCGTAAAAAGACAGTATAAGTCATTATAATCAGTAATTATGTCCCCACTGGATGCAACAAATGTCTCGTTTGTAATGGGTTTTAATGTTTTTGTTTTGTCGCTCTGGCCAGACACGCCATCACAGTATGGTGAGAGGCGTAACATTTCCGTCACACGCTTGAGGTATTCGGCCAATCACAACGCACTGGATAGCTGGCCAATCACAGCACACCTCGCTATTTCAGACCGATGAGCTTTGTAAAAATCGACGCATTTCAAAAAGGCGGGGCATATAGGAGAATCAATAATGTACAGTATGTGGAAAATAATGTTTTTTTTTTTACTTTAAACCGCATAAACATTTCATTACACCAAATAAATGTTCTTTTTAGCAGCATCATATGACCACTTTAAGTTTAGAAATTTTGTTGTATGCATTTGTAATTTTTATTTAATCTCTTTATTTTTAAAATGTGTATAGGTAGTATTTATAAAGTTTCAGCTTTTAGTTTTGGATCTATTTTTAGTTGTTTTAATACTACAATTGATTGCTTCTGTTGTCCTCATTTGTAAGTCGCTTTGGATAAAAGCGTCTAATAAATGACTAAAAAAATAATTATATCTATATATCTATATATATATATACATATATACATATATATACACATATATACATATATACATATACATATACACACACACACACACACACAGTATAAATATAAAAAATAAATAAAAAACTGATTCAAAATATTAGTAAAAACAGTTTCGCAATGATACCAAAATAACACTGGCGTTAGACAACAGTAAAGGTAAAAGAAAAAATAAGGGAAATTAACATGCACAATTAAATAAAGCCCGATATCTATCAAACAACCAAAACCAATAAAAAAAATCCAATATCAGCTGATAACTAATACAATTGTCTGAAGACTGACAGATAAGTGCAAAAATCTGGGCAGATCTCTCACCGTTGTAACCATCTTGGTTGAGGTCTCCGAGAGGGGTAATGGAGCTGCCAAACCGGCCGAACATCTGCGTGCCGGTTAGGTGAGGTAGCTGAGGTGTGAGATCCAGAGGTCCATTCTGCATGTACACGTAGACCCGACCCAACTCTTCCAACCTCCCATCAGAGTCACGAACCATGAACATGGGAGCCCCAACTAGCAGGTCCGTCATCCTGGAGGTGGTATGAACCACAAACTTAAACACTGAACAAATTCTTGTGGTACATTCTTGTCTAAACCCTGGTTATGGTTACCTACCCATCACTGTTTATGTCAGTAGCAGCCACCGCATAGCCATAGTAGGAACCCATCTGAAAAATTTAGGAAAATTAAAAACTGTAACGGATCTGAAATCACGTGTAGATACAAGCTTCTCAGTTTTACACTGTACATACAAACAACATGCATAATCTTATGAATGTCACATGGACAGTAACTTTACGCCTGAAGGCACTCGTTGACATTTACACTGTTTGGTTATGGTTTGAGTGCATGAAAAGAGCTCTTTGATGATTCAGATGTGGCTCGCTCTCTAGCCCCCTGAGGTGGGCGCACACAAATTATTTTTGATTGTATTTACTCAGCTGAGGCAATCAGAGCAGTAAAAGGCCTCCAACAATTTCCACTGTGACGCTCGTTTAGGAAAATTGCCCGCAAGCTCTTGCCTCACATAATCTGTCGGTTACTGCTAACCACAGAGCACTCCAACTTGGTTTAAAGAGACTTGTAAAGGAAATTATTTTTGCTTATGTCATCAGTGTGCAAGGGTTTGAAGAATATCAGGGTAATATCAGTAGTAAGAATGACATAACTTCTGTTAAAATGTCACGTCCTAAAATAGCTGCAGCAAAATATATTATTACACCACAAAAGCCAATAGAACAACTTAGAAACAAGACTTGAAAATATGATTAGTGCATGGCCAAACAAAACTTTAGGATGTTCTAGGAGGTTGCCAATGTGTTGTACTTGCAATAAAATGAATAGCATCAAGCTTACCTGCTCACCAGTTAAGGTCTTCAGCGTATCCAGAGAACCATTGAGAATGGAAACCTGATAAAAAGACAACAGACTAGAGTTTTCATTCCATCAAGTACCATCATAAAAATCTCTGCTTGACTACCAATTCCAAACTAAAAGTCATACTATAGTGGATGTTTAATGGATTTGGTCACATTTAATCCACTGAAAATCTGACTCAACCCGCATCTTGAGTGAAAAGACCTCTGGCTAAATGTGACAGTTTATAGTCTGACTGCTTTCTCTCACCTGTCCATGCAGTCTGACTCCCCTGGGAACTCCAGTCACAAAGTCTGAAAGGAGGCGAGGCAAAAAAAGAGAGGAAAAAGAGAAAGTTTTAGAAGTGGAAACATGGAAATGTGTGAGTTCCTCAAGATCTCTGAGAATTCTGGCGATCAGAGCCACTCCAAGAGCTCCATTTTCAAATTTGTTTAGGTGTAAGGGATTCATAAAGAGGGTATAATCATAACACTTCCATTGAAAGGTTCTACAAACAGCGCATGGATTTAATACATCCGTTTATGGCAATTCCAACAGCAGATGATTCACCGTCACAGTCATTCTATCTCTGTTTTTAATGAGTATAATGAAAATGACATCAAAATAATCTAGTCAAACTGTAACCTAAACAAGCACTATAAATGTTAAGGTTTTATATTTTGGGGTCACAACACTCACCTTCATCATCATCACCACTGAACTCGCCCACAGCCACTGAGTAACCTGTTAAACGTATGAAAACCATGGGTGGTGACCAACAGGAAAAAAAAATTAAGTTTTCAACTCGACAGCTAATAAGGGGGATGGAAAGACATACCCATGTAGTTGTCATCAAATGTGATCTCTTTTTTCTGTTTGGTCTGAATCTGGCCCTTCACTGATGTCAAGAAGAATCCTGGGTAATAGGCCTTGACTATTTCTTGTTTAACCGCAGTGATTACTTGGCCTAGAGATGGTAAGGAGAAAATTACCTTTTAATTGCATTTGAACTAAATGTCACTGTTGATGCAAATATCCACATTTGGAAATCTAGAAATCTTAGAAATCTTTGGAAATCTAGGTCAAGTGACGAAACATCTATGTTTATGAAAGGTACACACACACAACTGTTCAAAAGTATGTAAGATTTTTTTGAAAGTGGTCAACTGTCTTATTCTCATCAAGATCTTATTCTCATCAAGGCTACATTTACACAAATACCATAAAAAAACAGCAATATTAGGAAATACTAATCAAAATTTAAAATAATTTTCTGTTTTAATTAGGGCTGCACGATAAATCGTATGCGATATTTAACGCGCATCTTATCAGTAAAGCTGGTTCTGTAATCACCATTTTTTCTTTCTGACAAGATGCACGTTAAATATCGCATGCGATTTATCGTGCAGTCCTAGTTTTAATATATTTTAAAATGTCTTTTATTCCCATGTAGGCAAAGCTGAATTTTCAGCAAACATACTTCAGTCTTTAGTACCACACAATCCTTCAGAAATCATTATATTCTTATTATTGTCAATGTTGAAAACAGTTGTGCTACTTAATATTTTTGTGGAAACCATGATGCATTTTTTTTTTCCAGGATTCTTTGGTGAATAAGTTTAAAAGAACAACATATATATACACAGTCTTTAATAGAAATTATGTTTTGTAACATTACATACGGTATGCCTCTCACTTTTGATCAATTTAATGCATCGTTGCGGAATAAAAGAATTATTTTTTTTTTTTTTACTTTTTAACAGTAATGAGCTCTTAAAGACTCTATTCTACTCCATTCTAAAACTAGTGTTTTTATTTTGAAAGCCAAACCTTGCCAGAAGTAACTGCCAGGTCCTCCAAGCACCACCTTTCCTTCCTGTAACATAGCAACAGTATCTAGGTGAGATCAGAAGGAAACAGCAGATAAGCAAAGCGTTGTGTTCTAGTCAGTTCCAGTATCATCTCACCTGTGTAAAATCAGCACTGAATCCACCTTGACAGTAGCCTTGTCCTTTTCTTTCATGGAATTCTGCAATGGACGGTAAGTTATGCTACTGTGACTTTAAAACAACTCAAATTAAACAAATCATCAGTGACTGCAAGCCTACCCGTGCGGCACGGAGCATATTCCACAAACTTGGTGAAGTTTTTGACGGACAGAAAACATGAACCAGTAGTATCAGCATGAGGTGTGTCCTCCTTGGCTCTCCATGAGTAGAGGGGGGCGCAAGCCTATGCAAAGGATAATGCAAGAGGTTAAAGGTCACCTCCATGCTAGCTGAGTACAAAGAAGACCCTGATGATAAAGCAACCATGATGATAAATTCAAGTCACAGTTTGATAATCCACAAGGGACATCACCTAGACTTTTGATATTACAGATCAAGCATTATCCACAAGCCAAAGGAGTCATAAAGTTTAAATTGAGAAGGAATACAAAGGAATGAATGAATGAATAGACAAATAAAACAAATGAATAGAGCTGGATCTGATCGGATTCATAATTTGAGACATACACAGATAATTTAAGAACATGAACTTAGAATTGAGTCACCAACCACACTTTGTGTCCAACCACAAATGTTCAAGAGGATATAATGGTTTGTCATGATTTGAAGGAGGGTTTATGTCTGATTATTGTACTGACTATTATCCACACAGCCTAAAATAGGAGTAAGAAGATCTTACCAGCACACTATCTTCATGCACTCGTACGGTTGCTCCAAACCACTGATGGGATTTGAACTCTCCCTGATGCACTGTATAATTCAGGGTCACATTTAGATCGCCTATAAAAAATAAATAAATAAAACAAATAAATAAAAATGTAAACATCATTGTGATAGAATGTAAAGCCTAAAAAATAAAATAATGATAGATAGATAGATAGATAGATAGATAGATAGATAGATAGATAGATAGATAGATAGATAGATAGGATAATGTTTTATCAACTTATAAACATCTCCTTTGAAACATTTTTCAAAGTCGTGTGGACAGGGTAAAAAAAATTAATAATAAATATCAGTGCATTTCACAACCAAAATCACATCATGCCCAACATTACTTCTGAGTGAATATTCTGTTGCACTCAGAAATGTCACATCACATTAGTCAAATGTTATTTTAAGCACATTTAGACCCCTAATAAAATGAAAAGACTAAGGTGGAAAAAAAGAACAGACTGTACAACGCAGGCTCAGGTGTCCACTGAGGTTAAAGATCATATCATGAAGTGCCGGCACAAGAAGGGGAAAAACAGATGGTCACATATGGGCTGAAACTGGATTCATAATCAAAACAAAGGACAACATGCTGGTCAATGAGAGAGGCTGGGAATCAACAAATAGACCACCAGACCAAAACCATCAGAGATCAGGTTCAACTGCCAGAGAAGTCACTAGGCCAGAAAATTCAAAATTAATCGAAAGTCTCCAAAACGCTCTGTCCCCCTTTCTGACTGCCAAACTGAACTTTGCCACAGACATTTCTCAAGTTGAACCATAATTACAAGCATGATGCAACAGGGTTCTGTGGTGTGATGGAGGGGAAGGGGGACAGAGAGACTGAGGAAGAGGAGAAATGTGTGAAAGGTAAAACTGGCGGTAACAATTCTCAGCTGGCTCTAAGAGGGCCTGGTCTCATTCGGAATGAAGAAACTGTGCCAGGGAGCCTCATCCAAACAAAACAGGAGCTCAAGTTATATGGGTTAATATTACAAAAACTGTCAAGAAATGTCTGGATCATACTGTAGCCCCAAATCAAAAGAAGAATAGGAAATATATATTTTGCATAAAGAAAACCAAGTCTACAATTAAATCAGCCAAAGATTCTCTATGGGGTTCAGGTCTCGTGAGTTTGCTGGCCAGTCAAGAACACCAACACCATGGTCATTTAACCAACTTTTGGTGCTTTTGGCAGTGTGGGCAGGTGCCAAATCCTGCTGGAAAATGAAATCAGCATCTTCAAAAAGCTGGTCAGCAGAAGGAAGCATTAAGTGCTCCAAAATTTCTTGGTAAACGGGTGCAGTGACTTTGGTTTTAAAAAAAAAACACCAGCAGATGACATTGCACCCCAAATCATCACAGACTGTGGAAACTTAACACTGGACTTCAAGCAACTTGGGCTATGAGCTTCTCCACCCTTCCTCCAGACTCTAGGACCTTGGTTTCCAAATGAAATACAAAACGTGCTCTCATCTGAAAAGAGGACTTTGGACCACTGGGCAACAGTCCAGTTCTTCTTAAAAAAAATAACTCTTAATAGCCCTACTGTGTGTTAGAAAAACTAAAAAGCAATTTATTTCATTTGTAGGCCTATCGTTATTTTTTATTTGTGCTATCATTAGTAATTTCTTAATTTGTTCTTATTTTATTATTAACTGCTTAGCCTCCTTGTAATTCAAAGTTTTAAATCAAGCTCTCTCGTGTTACTGCAACAAAGTTACCAACTGTAAAATCAAAAATACACTGAGCAAAACTTTAATTACCATTATAACTAGCTATCTCACAATGTTTGCATATGAATAAAAGCCTACATTAAAATCGGTCATATAAATAGTTTTTTTTTTCATTAGAAATTAGCCTACTGATAGACAATTTTTTTTTTATAATATTAAAAATATCTGTATGACAGTATATTCTGCAGTTCTTCCGAATATCTATACTTTTCAAAGTATCATATCGAAGTTAGAAATTCAAATAGTGAGAATTAATTTTGTAGGGTGCCACAAATTTGTTAAAATTTCCCAAAGGGTGCCGCGACTAAAAAAAAAGGTTGGGAAACACTGGCCTAGTGAATCAAACTGAGAGACTATTTTGAAGGCTCAGGAAACCTTTGCAGGTGTTTTGAGTTGATTAGCTGATTGGCATGTCACCATATTCTAATTTGTTGAGATAGTGAATTGGTGGATTTTTGTTAAATGTGAGCCAAAATCATCACAATTAAAAGAACCAAAGACAAACTACTTCAGTAATTGTATGCATAAATGTGCATAATTGTCATAATATAATACATAATTATGGACATAATACATAATAGTCATAACACAAAAAAAAAAATAGCGGTCTTGAAATAGGCCATGTAAAATCTTTATGCAACATTTTCGATTTTAGGGTGAAATATAACCCTAACATTTCTTTGTGTGATTCACCCAATTGGTAAGACCCTTTTCTACTGTCTAAAAAGACTGTCTCATTCTGAATGAGGAAACGGGAACCTTCATCCAAGCAAAACAGGAGTTCAAGCTATCTGTCAGATACACTCCTACTGATACAAACACACACTCTCTCTTGCTCTCCGTCTTCAGCTCACAGCACCCTTCACCTTCCTCTTCCCTTTCTGAAAGTCTGTCATCCTTTTCTAGGAATTCCACTTCATTATTTTCTCTGTTTAAGTCACCATCTCCCACTCATTCCTTTACTATCTTGTGTGGTTTCTTTATCTCCCTCTACTTGTCATCTCTGTATACTTGTCCTATTCTTTTCCAAACCACCCCTTAACACAGACAGACACACACGCCTCCTTTTCCCCAGACGTCTTTTGTTTCCTTCTCTCAAGGATGTTTGGTACCCCAGTAGGAAAGCAGTGGGGATTAGAGCCCTCTAATAACATTAGAGGATATATGCCTTATGGTCTCCTCCAGGGTGCTGGTTTTCTCTTTCTTTTCCTCTCTGTCTTTCCCTCGCTCGCTCGCCAAAGTAAAGAGGCCTAAAGAGTCACGCAGGAAAACCAGCAGCCCTGGATTGGAGAAAACTCAATTGAAGTGTGTTTAAGACACGGTAAATGGAAGACGTCGGCTAAAGTAAAACTAGTACACGGTCGGGGGGACAGTTTGTGGGAGGAGAATCAGTCAACGTCGATGGAGGTGGGTCGTTAAAACTAACAATTATCTACAGTTAGGGGAGAGCTACCCAAAACTGGATGAGATTTCCCTTTGTGTCAGAACAACAGTCGTGATTGTTTAAGACTCTGATGCAAGATACGGTTGAGTTACAACTGTTGGAGATTGAATCTGTGCATTTATTTACACATTTAACACACAAAAATGGCAAGCTCTAATCTGAATGGATGGCTTAACACAACTCCAGTAGTTTTATTATCTTTAACAGAAACAAAACTGAAAACATTAGTTTAAGTGGTGAGGTCTTTATTTGAAATATTTGCTGACAAAATTTCAAATGTAAATAGAGCGTAATAATTATTCACTTTCTCCATAGACAAACTTTTAATGATAACAAATCTAGAAAGACCTAACATGAGCTCTTAATGATAATGATTAATCAAATAAAATCAATAAAATAAAACAGAAATAAAAAAAGTACAAAATAAATAAAATAGTCAAATGAAAATATTTTCATTAACTCAAAAACTAACCTAACTGAAATAAAACTGAAGCTACACAAATAAATTATGACTAATTAACTAACTAAAATTAATTATAAAAGGCCACAAATTAATTTTAATTGATATAAATGCTACATTATAAAACTTTAAACAACCTGCCTGCATGAAACAAAATGCCACTACAAAAAAAAAGAAAAAACCTAGACTGTGCGGAGAAATGTAACACTTGACTTTTATATTGTATATAAAATAAAGTATTTAATATAACTACATTAATGTAATATATGGCTGATATAACCATTTAATAAAACTTTTATATAAAATAAAAACAAAAACGCAAATTGAAAATACAATCTACAAATAAATTGTAAAAATCTGGGTGCACAGTTTTTTTATCAGTCCAACTGGAAACGGAGAAAGTTCCCAGGCAGCAATGAGCACTTTTATGGAAGAATAAGTCACTGGATTTGGGTCATGGTTCATGGAAGATTCAACTGAAACTCTGAAAGATATTCAAGAGTTTTATTTGTTGCAAACAAATTACAGATTCCACTTTGCTCAAGGTTAAATCCAACAACATCATATAAAAAGGAGTACTTGGTTTAATCAAATGTCTAAGTGTTCTTGGCCGGAGTAAGCTGTAATGTGGACCAGAACCTTAGTCTGGTAACGTGAGACTAATGCTGATGTCACCTACAGGATTTAAGAGGCACTATTCAAACAATTAATGCACCTTAACAGACACCTCTGCTGTGATGTACAGCCATTTTAATCAAAATTCTCTCTATTGCTAATCCTAAGAGTGCTCTCAGTTTCTGGAGTCAGGCCAAGACGACCTGGCCGACAATCTCATGGGACGGTGGAGGTGAGGAGGTCACACACACACACCTCTCTCTTTCAGTGATGAGAGAAGAGACCCATTAGGGGAGTATCTTGATCTGTGTGAGAGAAAGGGAGGGGTAGCGGAAGACACGAGCCACAATGGCTAAATTCAGTCATCACATCAAGCGTCCCCGGGGAGACACCGGGAGACAGGGAAATGAGAATAGACAAGAGTCAACGCTCGCTCTCCTCTGATTCCCGCCCACTCTCATCATTCTCGGTTATTTTCTTATCAGAGAGGAAGAGGAAAGAGGTCAGATCTGAAGACACGATTAGCTAATGCTCAATGAGAAATGTTAGGCAGGAGGAAGTACTATAAGTGACCCTCTTGCGGCCCACTTAGGAGAACCAATGGTGCACCAGTGGCCACAGGGTCAAGTCCAGATTTAAGTGGTGAGGTCTTCATTTGAAATATTTGCTGTGGCTCAATGTAAAATGGAAATGGAGGCAACGTAAGACTGAGCTGCAATGCTATATGCATAATTCATATTTTTAGAGAAACTGATTTTTAATGATAACATAATACATGAAATAATATGAACATATACATACGCATATATATATATAATCTAAAATCTACTGTATAATGTCATGCTCCGTTTCAGGTCATCTCCTGACTTCTTAGAAAGACCTAACATGAGGTCTAAAACAACGATATATGCTTTCAAATGAAAAAATAAATAAAAAATAAAAAATTTAAATTCAAATATTATTAAAATGTAAAATACAATAATAATAATAATAATAATAATTTAAAAAATACTTGCAAAATTACGGGTGCTACAAAGAGGGTTATTGCCATGCACTATATCAGGATATCTCCTGATTTCTGAGACTGGAAAGACCTATTATGAGCTCTTAAACAATGATACGGGCTTTTTAAAAAAAAATAATAATAATAATAAAAATAATAATAAATAAAATAAATAAAAATACTTCAAGAACCAACTGTGCTAAAAAGGTGGTTAATATCATGCCTCTATTTTTGGTTATGTCCTGAACTGCTGACATTAAATGAAATTGAAGTAAAAGCCAAAAAACCACTTGTCAAAATATTAACCAATTTGGATCTGTCAGGATGTATTGACATCTAATTGAATGATCATTGGATAAGCATTAACCTCTGAGGTTAAACCAGCCTCTGTAATGCATCACACATCACGGGGTATTAGCTTAATTCAATTATGATCTTCTGCTTGACTATTGAGTTAAACCAAAATAACATTATGTTTCAATTGAAGTCAAACGTAATAAAAAGAAGAGCATGACATTTACATGACTCATAAGGACACAATATGGCTAAAAATGCCCTACGTAGCTACATCTGCTACCTGGCTGTTTTCTAGAACATGCAGCTGTGCGTCATGAGAAAAATAGATCTTTGTGACAGTTTTGTTGGAATATATCTCCCTGTGTTTGAGTAATAGACAGTAAATTACATCTTGGCTTTTCAGAGGAGACTTTGATTCCGCAGGAAGGAAGCCAAAAGTCTCTCATTGAGACTGTGAACACTTCATTGTCCCCTGACATGTGTTCTACATACTCAGCAACTTGGAACGGTTCTTAAGACTCCATCTGCTTCAAGAAAAGAGACAATACACAGTTGATAGAGCATACATTGCAGTCTCTACTTATTCTTTTTTTTCTGGCTGTAGTGCACAGAAATCTGAATCCTAATGAAATGCATTTTTTATGTTTTACATCACCACCACAAAATAAATTATTCTGGTATGGCGAGTAGATCAACGACCAACAATGCTAGCAATGTTAACATGCAGGCACTAACAAGACAGCCACAAAGCTACACAGTCTCTGTTCATATCAAGATTGAATATCTGTTGGGAACACCACTTGTGACAGCATTCCAGATTAGTTTTGCATCAGAATCAGACTTCCAGAAAGAAACTACATAAAACCATCTCTATCTACCCATTTC
This sequence comes from Sinocyclocheilus grahami, assembly GCF_001515645.1. NCBI lineage: Eukaryota > Metazoa > Chordata > Actinopteri > Cypriniformes > Cyprinidae > Sinocyclocheilus > Sinocyclocheilus grahami. The sequence continues at coordinate 409,197 of NW_015505192.1, forward strand.
AGCCATTGTTTAGCAGTTGCTAGCTATCATGTTCTGCCTTCCTGATTGAGAAACACAAAATTTAAGAAAATCAGAGCCTGCATGTACATGAGGAAGTCTGCTTGAGCACTTGTCTGCCTTCGCTCCGTCTAAATCCCATCTTCCATCACCCTCTCAGAGCAAAATCTACACAATGAAAGGGAAAAGGCTGTGCAACGAAAAGGTGCTAGCTTTGAAGGCGGCACATAATGGAAGGAGCAGATTTCCATCAATACTAGGATTGTTTTGGGGAGGAAGTAGAAACTGAAGTCAAAATACTGGATCCAATTTAAGTGATAATACACAATTAGCAGTGTACATTCTTATCCACTTAATTTGTATATAGACAAACCAAAAACTAAATAAAAAGTGACAAAAGCACACAACAAATTCAATCAAGTATAATCTTTTTGTGACCACCCCCATCAACTGGTCAGTGAGACTTACCCTGTCTATCAAACTCTATGCTGCTGCATTGTGATTGGCTGAGGCTCCATGGACAGTAGAAGACTGATCCTCCTTCTCTGATGTTGGGCTGGCTGGTGTTGGCTTTGGGTGCTCCAACTATAATACTCACACTGTTCAAACAAAAAAAAAAAGATGAAGGAAGCTGTTAGCATACTAATAAGACAATGAGGAATATTTATAAGAGAGCAGGACAAGTACAACAGTGTTCCGATTCACAAAAAGTCTACTGGAAGCTTTGTTAAAGAGTTTGGATTTGAACATCAGAGCTGCAAAGCAACATCTATCCTTCTATGTTGAAGACGACAGATGAGAAAACAGTGTTGGGAAGACGTTTTGAAACAGTTGCATGTTGAGTTACAATCAAAATGAGATTTAAACTGAAGCAAACAAAACATTGAAAACATTTTGTTATGCTACATTGTTACGCTTACTGGAAAGCTATACACTACTAAATAAAGGTAGTTACATTAGTAGAATTGTTACTTTTAGTTTCAATTTCCTAGAATTCAAAAGCTTGATATTAGCCTTATTTTGAATTTTATTACGATTTAAATATAATAAAGACCAGCAGACAACGTATGATCTTTGAGGAAATGGACTGTCTCATAATCAACCATACAGAGCTGAATTATGTAACAGTGTGGCCATGTGCAACGGTTAGTAACTTGGTTGGCAACATGTGACCGCCAACACACAACCACACACACACACCAGGCCCACTGGGTAATAAGTCAATGAGAAAACAAGAGCTGAGACTGCTGTTTTTCCCCCTGGGTTATCACAAACACATCCAAATGTTTAAACGCATACAGACAAGCATAGCCACGTATTTAAAAGCATGATCTCCAAGTATTCACATGTCAAAACTTCACAAGCCAAACAAACTCCTCAACAGAGAGGAATAAACAATTGTGGTTGGACAGGATGAGAGAAAGAAGCAGGGACAGTTGTTTAAAACTGCATTTTCACATTCTCTGAAGAAAATGTGAGTGCCAGAACGTTGCTATGTGGTTTCTAAGGTGCTCTGATTGGTGTTTAGCATGTCGCTGTGTGGTTGCTAGGTGGCTTCTTACAGGCTCAAGTCAAAACTCTCTGTATGATATTCTGGTCTCTAAATATGGCTTGATTACCTCTTTTTATGTACACAGTCAAATGTTTTGGTTTTTTGATGATTAAAATGATTTTGTTGTTGTTGTTGTTTTTTGAAGAAATTAATACTTTTATTCATCAAGGACACATTAAATGAATCAAGAGACAGAAATCTTGTGTTAAATTATATATGTTGTTACTATTTCAAATAAATGCTGTTCTTTTGAACTTTATTCACAGAATTCTAAATAATTGATCATGGATTCCACAAAAATATTAAGCACGGCCGTTTTCATATTCAAAATATGTTTCTTCAGCACCAAATCAGCATATTAGAATGATTTCTGAAGCATCATGTGATGATTCACTGAAATAAAAAATTTTATACTTCATAATATTACTGTATTTTATGGAATCTCGTATCCCCGACTGAATAATATCTAAAAAGTTAATTGCCACATTTAACTTACAATTCTGACTTTTTTCTAAGAACTGTGATATGTAAGCTCGCAACTGTGAGATCTATAGTCAAATTTGTGTGGCAATCTCACAACTGCGAGAAAAAAAAGTCAGTTTATCTTTCAAATCTGACATTGTAACTCGCAATTGAGAGTTCACATCTTGCAGTTCTGAGAGAGAAAAAAAACGGAATTGTGAAGATTTTTTTTAAATCTTACCGACCCTAAACTTTTGAACAGTAGTGTAAATCTACAGGATTTTTTTTCCTGTTTTATCATCTGTCAGGAGAAAATTATAAGAATGATAATTTAGAAAAGTAATAGCATATTGTTTCTTGAGATTTGACATTCGAAACAAGCTCTCTGAAAAGTACCCAACAGTTAGACGGCCAATTCCACAGTCCCTGCTCTTCTAATCTGCGTCTAATTTTCCAAGAGCCGGCATGGATTGGTGCAGTGCCGCCATGACCTCATTGTCTGTAAACTTACTATCATCTTTCCTGTCATTAAGGCTGGTCCATTGAGAGACAGGGGATGGGGGTGTGGAGGTGTTTGTAAGAGGGCACAGGAAGAGAACACCCTTTCCTGCCCCCTGGGCTGGTCTCAGTGACGCGTAACAGAGGGCATCCTTACAAAGGCTGAATTCAGCAAACCCTTCGGTCAGCCATGGAAACTCAAGCACACTTTAGATGGACTGCAGAGATAGAGTCCTATAGGTAGTGCCAGATGACCACTTGAATTGAAAAAAGCAGAGCAAGCAGAAGACAGATCATTGACCTCATCCTAAATGAGAGGGCTGGATTTTCTCAGCTGTTATTTACAAAAAACAGTGTGTCTGGAGGCAAAGAATTGAAAAGTTGAGAACTTCAAAGTTTATAGCTTAAGGACCATCCTGTACTATGGAAATACATGGCATTTTGTGGCCACGAAGTCAAAAAAATACCATTAAAAGATGATAATGATTTTGATACTTGAAATAAAGCTAAAATAAATCAATAAATCTATATTGGATGTAAAGAAAACATGCTACTTTAAAAAAAACTGAAAATTATAAATATTGCATTTAGGTTAAAATACTAAAATTAAACAACTAATCCTGAAATAAAAATTACCAAAAGCTACATTAATAAATTAATAAATGACAAAAGAACATAATAAATTCCTTAAACTTTAACTAAAAATATAAAAATGAAAGCCAATTCATCATATTTGGAAACTAACTTTCATTGATTTGGGGTTTTTTCCTGTCTTTGCTAAGTTTTTACTATGCCTTGGAAGTCACGCAACACATTTTATTGTACAATGACAATAAAGGAATTGAATAATTTAAAAGGACAGTTTCCAAATCCTACACTGGGAGGAATGCCAGACAAAAAGGAAAAGGCCTGAACAATAGATCAATGGATAAATAGGGAGGACATTAAACGTGGAAATGTTTGTTGGGGTCACCAAATTTTAAGGCCACAACAAGTGGAGCACAACCCACACACACACAGACAAAAAATAAAAAAAATAAAAAATAAGAGCAGGCGCTCCATTTGTTTTGAAAAGGGGGGAACCAAAACAAAGCCTTTTTCCGGCTTGGACAGAGTATCCCATTTTTCCACCATATGCGTGTATGGACAGACGGAGTGTCCCAGAGGTGTTATAGAACCCCAGTTTAGGTGTAATGTCAATCCCAGATTCCTTTGATGGCTTTCTCCTGGGAATAAGGGCATCAAAATTCCCACTCAGCGATAACACCTACAGATAATGTCTGAAACTAAAATGTGAACAGGCTGGTCCACCTCATTTGAACCCCAGCACACTATGAATGAACTCAAGTGCACTAGTCTGATGAAATGTCATGTTGCTATGATGCATGTGAAATGCGTCTAACAGCTGCAAATTCACTAGCTTTCCCAAGCACTTTCACTCTTCTGCTCGAGTTCCTGGAATGCTGTACACTTCCACTACTGCTTTGGCTGACTGCTCACAAGTGTACAATTACAGTGCAGCTACAATCATTGCACTTCTGTTATGATCAATTACACAAATTTAGTCTCATTACAGTTGAGTTTTATCTTGAAAGCCACTGGAAGTTTCCACATAATGCAAAACCAGGTTATGTTTTAAAGATTCCAAGTAAATGTTTCAAATATTCATTCATTCAAATTAAAAAATTACACAACAAGGTTTCTGTTTAAGTAAATAAGACCTAAATGTACATTCAAATGTGCCGCTTTGATGCAAAATTATAATATACAAAACTCACCATCAAACATATTTAACAGGAAACTTAGAAACACAGAATTGCTTTTATCAACAAGTGGAAATAACTGACTTCCGCCTAACACTCAACAAACAGTCTAAATCGTGCCATTTTGATAACGATCTGAAAGAACTGTAACTAAGAAACAATTAGCATATAATGGGGGTTTATCTTAAGAGGGGATCTCATTGCTTTTAAATGTCCTTCTTTTCTCCACTAAATGCTTAAATGTTGGGCTAGCATTAGCATAATGATAAGAACCAGATTGCTCTTGTCTTAGATGCTAGCTTTTGTAACGGCTCCACATAAAATGAGAAAGACTTCAGGAGGCCTTCAGGCAGAGGGAATGCCAAAGTGAAGCTTACTTTAATTAAAACAATCTGGCCTTGTAAGAGAACAACAGAATGTTGTTTAAATTTTGCTATATGGAGAACACATTTTGCTTTAACTATTATTAGCATCTGTAAGTAGTTGTTGATCAGAATTATTGTTAAGGGCAGAGGTCATTGCCTTTGGAAGATGGATTTTTCAACAGTGGGCCTTCATTTGCTTACACTCATGTCTTCCTAAATCTGTATGACTGACTTCCTTCCTTCTGCGGAAGACAACAAATATATATTTTGAAACTTTTCAGTTTGCTTTTTGTCCGTACAATGAAAATCAATAGAGTCTGGTTTTGTTTTGGACCCCATTCACTTTCATTGTATAAAAAAAAAAAAAAACTGAAGCATTCTTCACAATCATTCAGACGCAAAGCACCAAAGAATCATTCACAACAAAACCAGGAATATACATCGATCAGGCATAACATTAACACTTTTGCTGCCAAAACAGCCCTGACCCGTTGAAGCATGGACTCCACTAGACCCCTGTATCTGGCACCAACTTGTTAGCAGCAGATCCTTTAAGTCCTGTAAGTTGCGAGGTGGGGTCTCCATGGATCGGACTTGTTTGTTCAGCACATCCCACAGATGCTCGATTGGATTGAGATCTGGGGAATTCGGAGGTGGAAGATGGATTTTTCAACAGTGGGCCTTGATTTGCTTACACTCATGTCTTCCTAAATCTGTATGACTTACTTCCTTCCTTCTGCGGAAGACAACAAATATATATTTTGAAACTTTTCAGTTTGCTTTTTGTCCGTACAATGAAAATCAATAGAGTCTGGTTTTGTTTTGGACCACATTCACTTTCATTGTATAAAAAAAAAAAAAAACTGAAGCATTCTTCACAATCATTCAGACGCAAAGCACCAAAGAATCATTCACAACAAAACCAGGAATATACATCGATCAGGCATAACATTAACACTTTTGCTGCCAAAACAGCCCTGACCCGTTGAAGCATGGACTCCACTAGACCCCTGTATCTGGCACCAACTTGTTAGCAGCAGATCCTTTAAGTCCTGTAAGTTGCGAGGTGGGGTCTCCATGGATCGGACTTGTTTGTTCAGCACATCCCACAGATGCTCGATTGGATTGAGATCTGGGGAATTCGGAGGCCAAGTCAACACCTCAAACTCGTTGTTGTGCTCCTCAAACCATTCCTGAACCATTTTTGCTTTGTGGCAGGGGCATTATCCTGCTGAAAGAGGCCACAGCCACCAGGAAACACTGTTTCCATGAAAGGGTGTACATGGTCTGCAACAATGCTTAGATAGTTGGTGCGTGTCAAAGTAACATCCACATGGATGGCAGGACCCAAGGTTTGCCAGCAGAACATTGCCCAAAGCATCACACTGCCTCCGCCAGCTTGCCTTCTTCCCATAGTGCATCCTGGTGCCATGTGTTCCCCAGGAAAGCAATACACACAAACACGGCCATCAACGTGATGTAAAAGAAAATGTGATTCATCAGACCAGGCCACCTTCTTCCATTGCTCCGTGATCTAGTTCTGATGCTCATGTGCTCACTGTTGGCACTTTCAGCTGTGGACAGAGGTCAGCATGGGCACACTGACTGGTCTGCCTCTATGCAGCCCCATATGCAACAAACTGTGATGCACTGTGTATTCTGACACCTTCCCATCAGAACCAGCATTAACTTCTTGAGCAACTTGAGCTACAGTAGCTCTTCTGTTGGATCGGACCACACGGGCCAGCCTTTGCAACCCACATGCATCAATGAGCCTTGGCCATGACCCTTTCACCGGTTCACCACTGTTCCTTCCTTGGACCACTTTTGATAGATACTGACCACTGCAGACCGGGAACACCCCACAAGAAACCCAGTCATCTAGCCATCACAATTTGGCCCTTGTCAAACTAATTTTTCACTTGCTGCTTGATATATCCCACCCACTAACAAGTGCCGTGATGAAGAGATAATTAGTGTTATTCACTTCACCTGTCATCACCTGTGGTCATAATGTTATGTCTGATTTAAGGAGGAAAAAAGGCATCAACACCCCTTGTGGTATCTCTGAGAGAGACAACCAAGACAACTCCAAACAAGATGCAAACATCATTCTCGGTGTGGCTCTAATTAATCTAATTGAGTTAGTCTGAAAATCCAGCTTGAATGTGTTACCACTAAAATGCTAAGCTTGCTAGATACTCACCACTGAGGCAAAGGACGTCTTAACAGTTAACCCATTGCTTGTGAGGTTTGGTAATCAGACCAGAATTAAAGCTATAAAAATGAATTGGCGCACCACATATACCATCTACTTAAGTTGTGGTGAGAAAACTTCAGGTGAAAGATGCTGATAGAGCAAAACTAATGCCACTAATAGTTAAAGGCCATCAGATGGCAGATGCCTTAATTTCCACCACCTTCTGCTTAAAACATTCTCCCACCCATTCCACACTTCATTATCGTCCAGCTGTTTAACTTATGTCACTCGAACGCTTTTATAAATGCTTAAGCTTGCCAAGAAACCATGCTGGTTGCGAATGAAGGATTTAAAAAAATTCCAATCAGACTAAACACACAAAACCTCAGTCTGCCACCATTACATGGCAATGTAAATGGCACAGACAACTGCATGAAAAACAGAAAGGAACAGGACATTTTCTGGGAAGCTTTGTATACAACATTGAAACTTATCAGTGCATTACTGTTTAAAAGTTTAGAGGTATTACCGTATTGACCCGAATATAAGACAATGCAGTGCGTGTGATCGCGAAATCGAAAGTGAAAGTGACCAGCGCGAACACTCATTCAAAAGAGATTTAAATACTCCACATACTGAGAGCGGCTCCCTAATGCAGCAAAATTATATATTAGAATGGAGTGGACACGAAAATCACGGGAGCGAAACGAATGTTGCAGGAGCAGGCGGCAATGGCCAGAGATTCAGTGAGAGCAAGATTAAGAAAACAGCCAAATCCCGGACATTTTGGGCGATTAAGAAATCCTGCCCGGACGCATTTTTTTAGGTCCAAAAAGAGGACATGTCCGGGGAAAATAGGACGTATGGTCACCCTAAGCTATATGTAACGGGCTGTGCAAACAAAATGCATTTTTGCATTCCATTTTCAGATGGGGTCAAATGATGTTACTAAAAAGCACATTATTTTGTGTATTTGGTGTAATGAAATGTGTTTATGTGGTTTAAGGTTAAAAAAACACATTCTGCACACATGCCCTCGACTGTTGATCTGATAAATGCCCCCACCCCATTTTACACAGGCAGATTTTAAATGTCACCACAAAAAACCATTTCCTCCCAAAGGATATGGTTCAAATCAACATCACTACACCTAGATCTAGAGCACTTGGCTTGATGTGCAAAAAGCCAGCTCTGCACTACCTGCTAGGCCAATTAATGAACTAACTATCAAACCAGAGGAGTGGAAACATAAGAACAACATGCTAAAAGGTGTATTTTAAAGAAGTGAAAAGTGAGAGCTAGGTTAATTTTGATGCATTTTTACTCTCAATGCAGTTTAAAGAGCACTTTTTCCACTTAATTATGCCTAAATGAAAACAAAAAGATACTTTTGACATAAGTGTAAAATCATGTTCATCCATGAGAAATTGGCATCCAAAAACCCATTCTGCCCACATGGTGGTGCCATGTTGAGATCACAAGGCTAGCAAATGACTATTCTCTTCATCTCAATAAACCCCTAATATTTTCTTATGGAATAAGAGCCAATATTCTTACAAATAGGGCTTTCAGAAACAATATTTGAAAGCAACATTTTTACCTTTGCATTTTATAATACATCCATGCCACTAGGTGTCAGAATTAAGTTTGAAACTACTGTTGTATCCACTAGAAAAAACATCAACTTGGTGAAAATCAGACAATGGCTTTGTCTAAAATTGCATACTCTTTGATTAGGTACTTATTTTAAATGAGTAGTTAATTTGAGACTGTTAAAAATGTATGTTCTATAAAGAATAGATGCGTTTAGTATGAATGTCATGCAGGCATGACACCTACAGCGTCAGTTGGGTCATTTCATTCGCAAATCCTCACCCATGGCCTCATGGGAAAGTAAAGTGTCAGGAAGTAGTAAGTCATCTGGGTACTTTTCGCCCACAGTTTTATGAATATCGTGAATTCGGAGTCGGACATGCTACTCTTCTCAAATACTGTTTTTCACCAAATACATAGCAGTGAAATATGCCATTTCGGATGCAGCCAATATGCTGATTTTAGGTAAGGATATGATGTTCCCACATTAATACTGTATAAAAGTTTACACTTCAAAAAAGCAAACAACCTTCTGTAGGAGAAAATTGTCTGGAAAATGCATCTAAGAAAGTACAAGCCATGTCATTCGACTGCAAGCCACATTTTCGTATGTGACAGGACAACAATTTAAACCACCCCATGACATTTTCATAAACACTGTGGTGTGATTTTACCTCTTAAATCTCTTGATACCAAGTTGTAACCCCAGCCCCCAAAGAGCTATAATTCACACATTCACAGAGACCAGAAAACATCCCAGTGTGAGTTGCAACTGTTGGCCATCGACACCTCTGAGGGAGCTTTCTCAGCATGGAGTCCCATCTTCACAGCTGAAAAGACTAAGAGGGGCCATCAGATGCAAACAATTAGCATCAATCGCTCACCTTTGCATCCTATACCTCACATCCATTGTTTGTAATCCTGCAGGCAATAAACAGGCCATCTAAATGCTGGCTGATTGTATATTCACTGTCATTGCCAGCCCAGCAGGGGCCTGATAAACCAAAACAGAACAGATCCAGATGATAATGATCTTCCCAAAATGTACATCAGGAACAATGGAGATCTGAAGTAATCCATGCATCAACCCCAGGCCATTGTGAAGCCCAAGGGCAAAGCGTCTGCAAAGTTGACTGGGCCATTTGTTCTACCGTGACCGAACACATGCCTGTTTTTCCACCAGGGCACATGTACACCCTTGCACACAAGAGCCTATTATGCGAGATTGCCAGGTCCAACGAGGTCATAAAAAGCAGACAACTTGTCAACGGCAAGGACAATCTAACCCACAGCCCCAATCAGCTAAGGTTGCACCCAAATATTGGACTAGCTATAATTTTACAACAGGCCAATCTGATTGACACCACCATCAGAGCCAAATGTCATTGGGCCAAAAGATCTAAACAAGGTTTTATCAAGAAGCAAAAGAGCCAAAAACATGAATAAATAAATAGAGATTTAAGTCACATGGAAAGGTTTCGCTACTGAAAACAGCAAACCTTTCTACCGACGCACAAAGGCCTCTATTGTACAGACTCCATGGAAAACACTAGTCGTCGCAGGGAGAACCTGGGTGAAGAATAGCTTGGCAGCCAGTGTACACACGCCAATCTCCAGCTGGATGCAAGACTACAGACAACGGACAGCCTAATCCATGAAGAGTGAAAATGATAAATAGCAAATGAAACCCTGGTAGAGCTAAAGTAGGTATCTTTATTTAGCAAAGGCAAACTGAGCTCAAAGACTGAGGTAAATTTTGATCTAGCAATGACCTTCTTAGAGAGAGTAAACTTTGTAAGAATGATGTCCACAGGTGAGGACGACTTACTGTATAATATATCAGAGCCAAATCATCTATGACATAATTCCAATGTACTGTTCTGTACAAACACATGGCATAAGACCAGGGGACAGATTCATGAAATGTTCTTTGGAACAAAATTCTTCTTATCTTCAAAATCTTTATTATTCTCGAACTAAAAGTTTGTATTCCCCAAAATACTTTAAGAATGTTCTTATCTTTCTTCCCTTCTTGAAGGGAATGTTCTCAAAATCATCGTAAATAACTTCCTAACTTCGGATAGCCTTCAACTTATCTTAAACCCAAAAGGTACTACTATAAAATGTTAAAAATGATCATGAGGTGCTTGCTACTTAGAGGTTAATAGACAGACAAAAAAAATAAATGTAGGCCTATCTTTTTTTTTTTTTCCTTTAGATTTTTGTGAATCCAGTCCCAGGAGGTCATTATCAGAAGAGTGCCTAAGGGTTTGACAGCCAACGCAACTTGGTAAACCTCAACTTTGCAAATCTTTTGGTAATAAAACAGACGGAGGTAGGTGAGAAAGTTTTTTTTATGTTTTTACAGTAATATTCCTGCCATTGTGGCTGTAAATGTGTTGCCTTTGGCCACTAATGCAGACAGTCCAGCTCCTCGGATTCAACCACAAGCTTCAAATGGTCGCCAACAATCATCAAACACCAAAAAAAAACGTATTTTTGAACATCATAAACGCAAAAGGAATTTATGCATAGGAATACATAATTCTCTGAAAACAACACTTATCATCCGGAGCTACACAAATCCCAGCAGGAACAGAGATGGTGTTTGGTTTCTATTGTTTTTGCAATCCAAACATTTCAAATTAAGCCATTTCGTTTTCTGACATTCAACCCTACATCCAGACCCCGACCATTGCCCTTTCATCTTCTTATCCAAAAGTAAAGACAGAGAGTGTGGAATGTGGTACACATCACCCTTTTGTTAGCAAGAATAGATTTTGGGTCTCTGATGAGAACATACAAGGAGACACTTGTTGAAATAATCACCCAAAAGACTTTCAGAACAAAAGTCAAGTTACCAAGTAGGACAACCACAGTTCTTTAGGACTAATTCGGTTTATATACCAGACCATCCGGATGAGGCCCTTACATAGGAACTGCACTGTTCTTCTCTCAACATTCAAGAACCATAAATTTGTCTTCCATGTATACAGCTGTAAAGCCCCCTGACACCAAGATCATGAACTCTGTCCTCGGGCAGTTCTCTGTGGTGGTCTGCACAAGGAGTACTATTCTCCTCAGACCTATGTGCCCCTTTGGGACCAGACTATCAGGAAGTGGACGAGGCCAGGAGTGAATGTCTTGTAAAAAAAAGAAAGATTTAGAGAGCGAGAGAATGAGAGAGAACATGCAGGATAGAGAGTTTATACCTGACACCAAATTCTTAATTTTAAGAGAAAGAACAGTCTTTAGACAGCTGGCTGCCGCTGTTCCAACGAAGTTTGGACCACATCGACTATGATTTCACTGAAACATACATGAATCAAAGTTCTCCTCAGACCTATGTGCCCCTTTGGGACCAGACTATCAGGAAGTGGACGAGGCCAGGAGTGAATGTCTTGTAAAAAAAGAAAGATTTAGAGAGCGAGAGAATGAGAGAGAACATGCAGGGTAGAGAGTTTATACCTGACACCAAATTCTTAATTTTAAGAGAAAGAACAGTCTTTAGACAGCTGGCTGCCGCTGTTCCAACGAAGTTTGGACCACATCGACTATGATTTCACTGAAACATACATGAATCAAATCACTACTTTTTGAAACCCACAATAATATGGAGGCACTCCAGTGGATTTTAAACTCCTTTAACTTCTAACTATTTGGCATGACGTAATTGAAAGGTCCAAAACTACATATTTTTAAATGTTGGGTTGTCTCAATGATTAGTCAGCTAGTCAGCTTTAAGGAGGCCCATTCAGGATGGAATTTCTCAAAGGCATAGTAAGCCAAGTAAATGGTAGAAAACATTGGCACAAGCAGTATCTACAATCTAATTAGGCTCACGATGCTTTTGGGCAGGGGTCTCCAAACTTGGTCCTGGAGGGCTGGTGCCCTGCAGAGTTTAGCTCCAACCCGAATTAAACACACATGAACCAGCTAATTAAGGTCATACTAGGCATTCTAGAAACTTCCAGGCAGGTGTGTTGAGGCAAGTTGGAGCTAAACTCTGCAAGACACCAACCCTCCAGGACCGAGTTTGGAGACCCCTGTTTTTTATGAAACACAGCCCAGACCTGGTTCTAAGGGGGTTTTCCATAAAATGCATGCACAGCCATTCAATAGGGTAACTGTCAGAAATTTTACAAATAAATATACTAAATAGTTAAAATATAATGCAATAAATTACTTTTTATTTCATAGATGACTTTAAGGGAATGTGTTACAAAAGACAAAAGTGTTTTCATAGGACTGGTACTTTAAAGAGAATCTAACATAAAATTATTCCTAATTCCTAAACTTTTAAGCACTTTTGGTAAAAAGCTAAAATAATACGTTTACAAAAATACAATAAATTAATTTAGTCAGTCAATTTCAGTAGCCTATAGACAGCTGTTGGTCGACCTACAGCACCAGAAAACGAAGAAATACACATTCTATCAAACGCCTGGGAAGAAAACTCTTGATATCGTACATTCTTTCACCCCTTCACTCAGCCTCTAGTTTGAGGCCCATCCATCCTCCTCCACGACGACATCTCGGGAGTGAAAAGTTCAAATGAAGTCATTTCTCTCTCACTGAGAGAGCTGCCTCTTGCCATGACTTCACAGTTCATAAGAATGAGGCCAAGATACCGTGTCAGGGGGCATACGGTCTAGAGTATTAGATTGGAAGTACAGGGTAGAGTTTAAATACCATGCCGAATTACATCATCAGAGACCCAGAACGGAGAAACACACGCTTACACACGCACTCCTCTGACTCATTCAACCATGCGTCATGCTCTAAATCATCTGCCGCTTCTAAATTTCATCTTCGCCAGACACACGATGGCAGACTAAAACAATAGCTGGAGGGTCTGCCTTAGAGAAAATGAGCAAAGAAAGACAATAAGAGACTAAATGGAGAAGAATGGAGAAGTCTCACTGAAAATAACATCCCCAAGAAACCAGATCCAGCGTGAGCCCACTCGGACTAAAGCCCCTCTACAGCTGTGCACGACCAGACACAGTCCAGCAGACAAACACAGATGGAGATGGCTGATTGTGGCATGTTCTAGTCAGGGCATGCATGAGTTGATTATTACTGCAATCATACAGTGCTGCACAGCTGTCTGCAGCTTGAGAAATGAGTAATGCAGCCAAAGGGCAGGGAAACCCAACAGATCAGCATTGTGATTGAATGGTATGCCTCATACTCTGTGATTTCCCCCTTTTTTATCACCTCATATGGCCACAAACATCATATCTACAGGTGAAAGGTGATCATGTGGTCTTGCAATCAAAGCTAGATTATATTTACCATAACTGCTGCTCCATTCAACAACATTCGCCATTCAAAGATGTTCTGAAGGCAGACTACAGGTATTTGGGCTACATATAAAAGCACTTGTACATCATATTGGCTTTTGGGGTAACATTACTAATAAGTAAGTACTTAAATGGATAGTTAATTCAGAATTCGGTCATAATTTACAAATGGAGTTTCAAACCTGTATGACTTTATTTCCTTTGTGGATAACAAAAGAAGTTATTCCTAAAAATGTCTGTTGTTTTTTTTTTTGTCCATACATTGCAACAGGGTCCAATGTTGTTTCGGACTCCTTTAGGTTTCATTGTATAAACAAAAACAGTTTAAACACTCTTCACAATATCTTATTTTATGTTCCATGAAAGAAAGTCTTACAGGTTTTCACCAACCAGGTTTTCATTTTTTAATATCTATTAGGATACCTATAAATATTAGCCAAACAATGAAGTGTCCCTTCAAATCAGTTTTTAACACTCTAGATGTGAGTAATGTGACTTATCTACATCACTGAAAAATTTCAGGTACAAACAAACACAAAGTGGATATCCACAATATCAGAGATGCCTAACTTTTGGCTTTTTTCCCCAAGGGTTACTCATAATCTAGCAAAGGTCATCTTTGAAGGGTTGGAGATTCTCCTGTTAGATTATGTAGAAGGTTTTTAGTGACCATAGCACATGCAATCATGGAAAATTATGGGGGGGGGGGCAATCTTCATTCCCCTTTAGGAGAGCTGGTACCTTACCATGACATCATTACCTCTAGTCAAGTCCTATTTATAGAAAAAACCCCAGCGATGCCACTGCGGATAGTTAATTCAGAATTCGGTCATAATTTGCAAATGGAGTTTCAAACCTGTATGACTTTATTTCCTTTGTGGATAACAAAAGAAGTTATTCCTAAAAATGTCTGTTGTTTTTTTTTGTCCATACATTGCAACAGGGTCCAATGTTGTTTCGGACTCCTTTAGGTTTCATTGTATAAACAAAAACAGTTTAAACACTCTTCACAATATCTTATTTTATGTTCCATGAAAGAAAGTCTTACAGGTTTTCACCAACCAGGTTTTCATTTTTTAATAACTATTAGGATACCTATAAATATTAGCCAAACAATGAAGTGTCCCTTCAAATCAGTTTTTAACACTCTAGATGTGAGTACTGTGACTTATCTACATCACTGAAAAATTTCAGGTACAAACAAACACAAAGTGGATATCCACAATATCAGAGATGCCTAACTTTTGGCTTTTTTCCCCAAGGGTTACTCATAATCTAGCAAAGGTCATCTTTGAAGGGTTGGAGATTCTCCTGTTAGATTATGTAGAAGGTTTTTAGTGACCATAGCACATGCAATCATGGAAAATTATGGGGGGGGGGGCAATCTTCATTCCCCTTTAGGAGAGCTGGTACCTTACCATGACATCATTACCTCTAGTCAAGTCCTATTTATAGAAAAAACCCCAGCGATGCCACTGATAGAGGCATTGCCATCCGCTCACATCTAAACATGCACACACACTTCAGGCTTGCACTAAGCAAACACTAAACCACACTTTTAGGACTGTCGCTCCCCAACTGTGGTGATACGCTTTGATCTAAATGGCAGTGCACAGACTGGGTTGGGATTGTAAACAACAGTTGGGGGATACCCCTGGTTTCATTGCCCCCTGTACTGAAAAGTGTGAGCTAACGCTGAGCTCTAGTAGACTTTAGTACACAACGAGTCTATCGGAACGAAAGGGAAACACATTAAATCAATGAATGAACTAGGTTAAACAAGTTTGGCTTTCAACCCAGAACACCAACCCAGACTCTCGGGCCAACCCGGGGATCCCCTGAGAATTGGAAAAAGTTTCTACTTAAGCTAACATTACTACAATATAAAATACATATATTGGGCTACAAAGTTAGAAATTATTTAAATAGTTAAAAATGTCCATCTATGACCCTTCCCTATGGACCCCTGGAGTACATTCAGACATGCTTGGTTAAAAAAAAAACATATTTCATCACAATGATAACCTTTCTTGGATTTGAATGACAATAACCCTTCATACTAATGCATTGTACATCATACTGTGGTAAAACACCCTATTCTGAGGCCACAGAGGTGTGTCAGTACATTATAATTTCTGAATTTTGTAAGATAAAAGTGCATATGAGCAAAAATTACATCAATGCAGTCACAGCAGGATAGACAGCAATAGCAGGGTGGACAAAAACACTAATATGTGGCATTTAAAGTTATTAAACAGCATTTAAATTGTCTAGTTCGTATAATTAAACAACTCTACGTTGGCAATGATTAGTGAACTTGGGTCTAGTTGTACATTTCTTTGAATGCACGCCAAGTCTCTTTACTTTCAATATGTAAAATCAAAGAAGGAAACCAACCTTGAGTCAGTCATGTAAAAGTCCACCGAGTACCCGAAGTAACTACCGTTCGGTCCGGTATACACCGCTGGGTTCTCCACATCCAAGTTGAAGGCAACAGACAAAGGTAGAAGAATCAACAGTGAAAGTCCCATTGGAGAGCAGCTCGGGTTGTGTGAAGACGCTGAAGTCTTTGAACGGTGCTTTTTGGAGCCCATTGTAATCGATATGTCACAATCCACTTCTTTATAAAAACTTCTCTCAGAACAAAAGGTGGCACTTGAGCAGAATCCTCCTGAAGATGCTGCCTTCCGCAAATCTCATGCCTTAGTGAAGCGTATCAGTCTGGTCGTTATTTCTCCAAGCGCTCTGGTACAGACAGCCTCCGTCTATCTGTCCCCTTCTCTCCCTCCAGCTTAATTGAAGGAGTATTAGGAGGAGGTTCAGTTCTTCCACTCGTGACAAACTCCCATAGAGGTGGAGCTAAGAGCACAATTCACAAAGTGGAGAAAAAAGAAGAGCGGTACAACATTGAGTTAGATAACTTAATTAATCAAATAAGAAGAAATGCATTGAATAAAGCAACGAGATCAAACGTACAACAAACAGACAAATAGTGAACTATACAGACGCTGTGCAGATTAATTTAACCATTTAGGTTTATGCATTTTACATTCTGAAACCTGATATTTACATTTTATTATATAATACATATAATTACATTTTCAATTTAATATTTTAATCATTCATGTTGCACTGTGCCATCTAAAGCTAAATTAAATTAATAAATAAATCATTTGTATATTGGGAAAAAAACGAAGACACACTTACTTGTCCTTGTAGAGTTCATAATATCCTGAAAGGATGATGTCATGACTGTTTTTACTTATGGTTTACATAATTTAATGGTTTGATGCATAACCTGGGGACGCATCATCAAGCAAACAGTAAATTCTAAAAAAAAAAATTAAACATTACATAAAAAAAATTCTAGCTTAAACAAGAAAAATATTTTAAACAATTGAACATTTGTGACCTGTTATCTGTCCACTTGAAGGACTCTTCGCATAGTTGTCAAAGATAGCTGAATGAATGATTAACCCTTTAAACAATGAAAGAGCTGTTTCCAAAGTCCTTTATCCTCCAAAAAAACGATCTCCAAACTTGTTGCCTTCAACATGAACCTTCTCAGCGTCGAGATTATTGACGCTTAATGCTGATAAAGCTTGTCAGGAAAGCCATCACTGAAGTATTTGGAGCAAAACTACCAAATCCGCGTGTAGGTATTAAGTAGAGACAGTATGAGTCAGTTTTAATTTGGAGAAATGTTGTTTATAATACACAAGCCTGTACACTAAGCAATCTCCATTTATAGAGCTGACACTACCAAGACACAGGGAGCTGGGAAGTTGTGCGTCTCTGAGCTGACTGGAATTCGAGTATGTTTTAGTTGATTCAGCCTCTGCTCACGGAATTGAAATGGGGAGCCAAATTTGGCTGTATGGCTTACAAGGAACTCGCCGTGAGAAGCCTTCTATTTGGGAAAGTAGGGTGTGAAGGGGGAGCTCACAGCTGTCGGACCACAGCCACGCCGCTTTCAACCAATCTTTTCGTTTTGTTTAAACTCAGACCGAATGAAGTTGCTGCAATAACACGTATATTAAAAAAAAATCATTTATTATAGCCATGTTCGATTCGTAAACGAATCTTCCCTTTGAATCAGATATTTCAATGAACCAGTTCAAAAGATGAATCTGAACGATTCATTCGCACAGCTGTCGGACCACAGCCACACCGCTTTCAACCAATCTTTTCGTTTTGTTTAAACTCAGACCGAATGAAGTTGCTGCAATAACACATATATTTAAAAAAAAATCATTTATTATAGCCATGTTCGATTCGTAAACGAATCTTCCCTTTGAATCAGATATTTCAATGAACCAGTTCAAAAGATGAATCTGAACGATTCATTCAGGAGAGCGATTCGACTCGACTCGAGTCAACTCACTGAATCAATGAATTAAGAATCTTGTTCGAACCTATCCCATTAAGCACAAAAGCACACATGAAAAACAAACACTATTTTAGTTCAACGGAAAACCTGCGCTTTTGCATTGTTTAATTAAATATCGCTTTATTTAAATATTTAGTGGTAATGTAATTGCGTAATTGCGCGAAAAACACTGAATCGGTTGTTTGAAATCATTCTTTCCGCTTGAAAAAATGGTTTCATATGTCACGATTCTCATCACTAATTTGAACAGTTATCAAACTAGAGTGTGCAAAGTAAACTGAGTGCGTGAAGTGTTTGTGATCGCGAATAAAATGATCGTTAATTTACCTTCTTGACCCAGTAGGCCTATTTTTTTTTTACATAGGCCCTATGTCAGTATTTTTAGATAAAACAAATTAAACGCTAACTCGCAGTTAACTGGCAGTAACCTACTGCTGAGGAATATCTCATAGAAATGACCACTTTGTGAAAGGCAGGAATTACCTATTTTCCCAAACTTTGTGCAAACTAGAAAGGCCTATATAGCCTATAGCAATAATAATAGTTCATATTTATCATTTAAATGGGTCTAAATATGTTACAAATGTGATACAAACATTTTAGTGCTGAATTTACACTTTGTTATTCAGTTAGTAGCCTAATTTAAGTTAGGGTAACGCGATCATCAAGGTAACTCACATTCTTGTGAAAGTTGAAGTCTTTGTGTGACTGGACGGGCCAGTTTCTTAACTAGGAATAGGCTTGAAATGTGAGCAGTCATATGTTTTTTTTAGAAGCTCCAAGATTTTATAATGAGCTGGGCAAGAAATTTTGAATTATGAAAGGTACTAGTTTCATAGTACAATTAATTTTTTTCTTATGAAATGACCCTAAAGTTACACCTCCTGTAATTTTTTGTTTATTTTGTCCTTCCTTTTTTTACGCCTACATGATCCATCATATGCTCCATAAAACATGTACAACACTTTGTGAAAGGCAGGAATTACCTATTTTCCCAAACTTTGTGCAAACTAGAAAGGCCTATATAGCCTATAGCAATAATAATAGTTCATATTTATCATTTAAATGGGTCTAAATATGTTACAAATGTGATACAAACATTTTAGTGCTGAATTTACATTTTGTTATTCAGTTAGTAGCCTAATTTAAGTTAGGGTAACGCGATCATCAAGGTAACTCACATTCTTGTGAAAGTTGAAGTCTTTGTGTGACTGGACGGGCCAGTTTCTTAACTAGGAATAGGCTTGAAATGTGAGCAGTCATATGTTTTTTTTAAAAGCAAGATTTTATAATGAGCTGGGCAAGAAATTTTGAATTATGAAAGGTACTAGTTTCATAGTACAATAAATTTTTTTCTTATGAAATGACCCTAAAGTTACACCTCCTGTAATTTTTTGTTTATTTTGTCCTTCCTTTTTTTACGCCTACATGATCCATCATATGCTCCATAAAACATGTACAGATACTAATGCAGTGTGCTAATATATATACATAATATACATGTATCCCGCTGACACTATAAGGGTCAACATTTTATTTTAGCATGTGTGTTTGGCTCAGTGTTATTTTTTTTTAGGATTACTGATAAACTAATGTAGTTTGATTTGTATTAGTTATCTATTTTAGTTTTAGTTACAGTTGTAGTAATGTTGTCATTTTATTCGTTTTTTATTATGTCTATATAGGCTTTTTATTAAGTTTTAGTTTTATTTAATTTGAGTTATTTCAGTATGTTGAGGACCTCTAAGAGACTTAAGCATATACAGTTTAGAGAGATAAATAGTTACATGATCATGCTGTCTGCCGCTGTGGGTCAGCCCCCTACTCCACGCAGAATTTGCTTCCTATTACCTGAGAGACTGTAAATTCTTCACACTAATCACATTATGTCTGCTGTGCACCTCAGCTTCTGGCACCTTGAAGAGAATGAATGGTGTACATTTCACAAATCACACTAAACACAAAAGGAAAGCTTTATAGGTAATGTAAGGGAGTCATTTTAAATCCATGGCATGAGAGGCCTTTGTCCAGATCTGGTATTGCAAATGTTAAGTTGGAATAACAGGAAAAGATTAGGTAATGGGGCTGTATGTGGGTCAGTTTTTTCATTTCGTGGGCTCTGCAAAGGGGTGTTATGTCTGTAGGATATTGCTTGGATGTTGTCATACATGAAGGGGCATTAACAAGTCGAGGCAGTAGCCAAAAATTGCCTTAACTTGCGGTGCTGCAAGGTTGGTATGCTGCTTTTTCAAAGCCGTCCAGCATATGTAGCTATAAATGTGTGAGAACACAAATACTTGGTACACATGTGATCTTTTGTCACAGGTTTTAATTACCTAAAGCAGTTCACTTCCAGAATGAACAGCTGATGTTGATCAACTGATGATCAACTGTTCGTATACTAACATTTTTAAAATATCTTCTTTTGTGTTCAACAGAAGAAAGAAATTCATACAGGTTTGGAACAATTGGAGGGTGAGTAAATGATGACAGAATTTTCATTCTGAAAGCAAACTACTCTTTTAAAGGGATAGTTCACCCAAAAATTTAAAATTTTTTGCAATCCGTACGGCTTGCTTTCTTTTGTTGAACACAAAATGAGGTATTTATAGCAGAATGTCCTTGTTCAATACAAAATACAAAAACTGAATGGTGACCACAAGCCTGTCATGCAGGATTTACTGTAACTATCCTAAACTAAATTTCAGACTGTTCTTCACACAAAGCTAAAATACAGCTTCAGAAGTCTTTGAATATAGAATCGTTGTCCTTTTCACTTCCCCATTCCCCATTCAATTTCATTGCATAGAAGATACAGTGTTCCATAGAAGAAAATAACAGTTTTGAATGACATGAATGTAAATAATGACAGAATTTTTATTTTTGAGTGAACTGCTTTTACATTTTCAGTGTATATAAAGGGTGTAAGTATATACAGAAAGTGATCGCTCACTATTTGGTAGGCAAGTGACTTGTGGAAATTTGCAGTCCTTGGTTGTTCCACTCAGAGTCAAGAGGTTTGTCATGGATGACTGGAGTCTAGAGAACATTCAAGGCGTCTTAGACACTACAGATGAGTCTTTCGTCTGTGTCTCAGAAGATCTCTTGAGGTTTATCACACTGCTGAAAAAAACACTTCTTATTAAAACTTCATCTGACAGGATATCACACACTGAGCTCTGAATTTTTATCTGTAACCCCACAAAGAAGCTTTCTGGAAACATTTCTATTGAAAAATCATAAACATTAGGTTCATATTTCTTGTGAGGTTTTAAACAGAAATAAAAGCCAAATTGATTTCATACTCCACTTCAAAAACATACTGTGTCGAGTGGGGCGGGGCCGAGAGTCGTGGGAACGGAGTGAGGCCAGTGGAGTAATTGATAATGAGCTACACCTGCACCACTCACTGGTCTCGAAGCCCACGGAGGAGCTCCGGAAGGATAAAAGGAGGAGCGACGACAGTGAAAGAGGAGAGAGGACCAGGACCCCGCCCCACTCATCACACACAGAGGCGTCATGCCCATTCAAAACCCTCAGATTTTTGAGTCAAGTGGATTTTGAATGCAGCTTCCAAAAGACAAAAAATTGCCTATTAATATTTTCTATATTTAATACAATCACACCGGCGTGATTAGAGTGTTCAGCGTGTCATATCATCATCTGCTAAATTCAAATCTGGCGCTGAGCCAGATACAGCACTGCGCATTATAACCAATCACACACAATTCTGTTGAGCTTATGAATGCAATGACCAATCAGAGGTGTTCAGATGAGTCATTGCGAATTGGCGAATTCGCTTGTCAGAAACAACAAAGTGCAAATGTGTGTACGAATCTGTAAGATATTAATTTCATAGTGTAAACAGCTTCAGTGCTTTTAATGGGAGTTTTTGAGAGTGCTTAAACTAGACTGTCGGTGAAAATGTTCTTTGATAATGTAAATGTTCTTTGCTCTCTTTCTGTACAAAGAAAGTATTATGATTAGTAGCCTAACTTGCAATGTTTTTATTCACATTTACTTTCAATGTTAAATTCAAATTAAATATAAAGTCAGTCGTATTAAAAATATGTTATGGCATGACACCCATATCTGTTAATTAAGTAAACAGACCGGTTTTTATGCATAGTTAATATACTACATTATTAGGTTACTTTGACCATCGCCCACTATAGATCAACATAATCTATAAAGGCGAGAATCAAGATATTTCATGATATAGTTAATGCGTTTGGGAATGTTTCGAATAAACAGGAAAAAATAAATAAAACGTGCTGTTGTGGCTGCTGTGTGTCACATGACGAATTTCTGTAAATGCATTACTGTATAATTAGAATTAGTTTATTTACAAAATGGTAGATGTCAAAAATGTTATGATTATTGACAGCTTCCTCATGACTTGTATGAAACCCTGAACATTCCACAAATGTATCGTTTGATTCTTTAATAGAGTTTTAGTAAACAAATAAAAAAAAATAAAGAACAAAGCAAATGTGAAAAATACAGTAAATCCCTTGTTCTCAGATGCTTGAACTTCAAAAGCAAGAACAAAGAAACTGAGACGCTTTTACTTCCATACTCGATTAGCCTTATGTGGTAGTAATTCGATTTTAAAACAAGAAAAGGCTGTTTCTTTGTTTTGTGAGAGAGTAAAGTTATGTTCACATTTGTGTTGCAGGTATATGCCTTAATCTCTCAATCTCTTATCAAGCTCTAAATACACAATCAAGAGTGCTCTCTTTTTCCTTCTCCCTCTCTGTCACACATCCCTTCACCTATAACTTCAGAAAACTGATATGCATCACTTGGACAGGAAATGCCTCTAACTTAAAGAACTGCCTTCACTTCCTGCTACTTCCATTTATTGCCTTTCTCACGTAAAGACTCTGTGGTATTTCTTTCCCTCGTTTTGTGCTTCTGTAACGTTTTCTTTTAAAGCTTTGAAAGGGAGGAAGTTTGGGAAGCTGATGTTGCTGATAGCTTCAGACTACTTGTTACATTATGTGAGTTAGCAGACAGATGCAAGCTGAAGGAAAGGGATTTTGGCTAGTGGGAGAGTTGGGCTTTTGAGAAGCAGAGCGAAATTGACTTGATCTTTATCGTTCTAGAGATATTTAGTGACAAGAGTCAATATTTTAACAAACCCCAAAACAGGATTACTAAACTTTATAGCATAAATCATTTGTGCAACATAAATTATATCTCAAATCATGCGATATATTGAGAAGAGGTGTGCTATTAATCCAAGTGATCAAATGTAGAGCCTGGCAGATAATAAAATGGCTTTTAAAAAGACCCTATAGACTAGCACTGATACATTTAGGGATTTTGTTGGCCACCTCTTTTGACTTGGGCCAGTAAGCAACCACCTGGAAACCACACAGAACACCCTAGCAACTGCATAGCAACACCCTGGCATAGTGGTTGTGAGTTGTCTCAATTTTATAAATGTGAATCTCATACTGTGACCATACTGTTCTTTCTTTGATTTGTCTGTGATAAAGTTTAGCGTATGAGGCAGACGGTGCTCTGACCTGTTTTTTTTATGTTGAGTTTGTGTTGCTTCGACCTCCTTCAGATTCCCTGAGTAACTTGCTCCAAAGCAACATTGCTCTTCAAAGGCTCATTAGAATTATGTCCTCCTGGAGAAACATTGTAGACTCCATAAATTCTCACACTGTGTAATTTCATTACTCTGCTCTAGATCTCTAGAAGGTCAGCAAAATCACTGTTGTTTTCTGATAGGTACGGTAAGAAACATGGCCTTGTATGTTGCTTTGGCACTAAAAGAACATAAGCCAAGAAAAGTAATTTGAGAAACCAAGATGTAGAAATTCAGAGCTGGCTTCTTAAGTCATATTTTCATCTCTAACAAAATATTTCCCCGCCAAGTGTTATTATTGAATTACCTCATTACATTACAGACTTGGGCAGTGGCTCTCAGCTGGCTTTGCTTTAGAATTTACATTTTGCATTGGGCAGAAATAATGAACACAGCATCAACAAGTCATTTAAATCTAATATGCAAAATTATTAACATAACATTTACCAGCCTAACACTGGAACAAAAAATGGGGGAAATATTGTATTGGGGATTTGAAGTAAGAGGGGTTTGATTGGATGTACATAAATCCATTCATACACAAAATAATAGATGGATGGGCCTTATTTTTTTTATTAAATATGGTTAGTTCTATTTTCTTATTTGCATTTAGCTTTGGTTTTTCCCTGTTGTCTGCCACCCACCAGCTGAGAACCATATTCATTGAGAAAAATCAATTACCTCTACTGAACAGTCAATAATTTTAACTTGAAAATAGTTATTTTCATTGCATATTATAGTAAACATAACTTTAATTGAGCTCAGATGAATTCAGTTCCACTCACCCAGGTTTATTTTACGGGAAACAGAAGAGAATATTCTTCATTCAGTGAAAAATAAAGTCCCTGTGCTGACGTTTGTCCCAAGAGTTGGGGGTCAAGTTCAGATGGTGTAAATTTAGAAAACAGAAAATGCAGTGTTACATATGGTTGACCCCATGTCTTAAAGTACTTTAACTCTCATCTGTTGTGTATAAAGTTTCACTGCACTATTTTCGTTTCCAAACACAGGCTGTAACGGTGGCACCACAGGAAACCACTTTAAAATGACATTAAAGTGTGTATTGTTTCGAAACCTTCTTTAAAGAGCCACAAAATGGTTCACGACGCGTGCTTGGGTTTAATGCACATCCGCTAGGATCCCACACTGAGACATGAGGCGTAGTATTCTGCACTGAACCCAAGCTCAGAGTTCGCCAGACAACTAATAAGCCACATAAACACCCCACCATGCCATTTACAA
Source organism: Sinocyclocheilus grahami (assembly GCF_001515645.1). Lineage (NCBI taxonomy): Eukaryota > Metazoa > Chordata > Actinopteri > Cypriniformes > Cyprinidae > Sinocyclocheilus > Sinocyclocheilus grahami. The sequence goes on from NW_015505192.1 coordinate 434,167, forward strand.
CACACATATGTTGCTTTAGCATTAGATCAGTTGTCATCCATACAAATGCTGTTTATGATTTATTTGAACTTAGTAGATGGAAAGGTCCAAAATTTCAACTTCATTTAAAGCTTTTTCCATTTAAGTAGAATTAAGATTTTGCTATTATTTTGAGAAGGTCACCCCACTTTTACACGCATGTTTAAGAATCACATAAAATGTGGGTATGTTGACAGAAAGTGTAAAAACATCTATGTGAAGGCCTTCAGGGTCACCTAAAATCCACAAGACAGCAGAGGTGAGAGGGTGAGCACGCTTAGAACAAACATTTAAGTTAACTTCAGTTTAACATAAACTGACGTGTCTTGAGATCTCTTCCCAATCCTAATAAGCTGCCTACATAAACCGCATCATGGGTGCGCTCCCCGTGTTTTCAAAAGGCAAGTTCACTTTGTGCAATGCATTTAAGATTACCTATCACGAAATATACATGCTGATTTAAAACAATGTATCATAGATCATAATGAAGGCAATCCCACATTGTATTGCACAACAGTGCAATTCAAGGTGGATTACGAAGTGAGTGAAATATACATTTTTTTTAAACAAACTAATGCTTTTATTTAGAAAGGATACATTAAACTGATAAAGAGTGACAGTAAAAACATTAATGATGTTACAAGTGATTTCTATTTCAAATAAATGATGTTCTTTTGAACTTTCTAATCATCAAATAACTAAGCAGCATCAGCAGAACTGTTTTCAACTTTGATAATAATAATTGTGATACTGAAGATTGGAGTAATGGCTGCTGAAAAACCAGCTTTGCCATCACAGAAGTAAATTGTATTCTGAAATATATTAAAACAGAAAACAATTAAGTTGTAGTGTTTTAAATCCAGCCTTGGTGAGCATAGAGTCTTTACATTAAAAAAATTATCTCACCGATCCCAGTAGTGTACTTATTTTATTCTTATTTTATATAATAAAACATTTTATTCAATTCTGAAATATGCCAAAAAATAGTTAAATGTAATTAAAATTGACTTTTATTCAGTATTTGTTACAGTATGTTTTTATGCTTAGAGTTGTGTGTAGTTAGCTTAAAAATGCTAATGGCAAACTCTATTGGATCACTTTTGAGTTGTTGAGTCTCCCGAAATGCAGCTCACTAGGTTTTGGACCAGAGCTTTTGTTTTTTGAGTTTTAGTGTTTGCTTTTCTCTTTAAGCGAAAACCGAGAACATAAAAGACAAAATCTCTGTTGATCTCATAACGATCTCTGGTCACTTGCTAATGAGCTCCTTTGAATCTGTGCAATTGAGTCAAACACTTAATGACATAGTTGCCATTTTTCAAATTCTTCTTTGAATGGGTTTGGAACAAAAGAAACATACTTGACTGTATTCTAATAATTTTTTGTTCTTTGATATGAATTGCAATGCAACTTGTCCAATGACTGCAACAATAACGAAGCAGCTTCCACTCATGGATTCCACTAACCATGTCCTTCTGTGTTTTCTCATTGGGTTAAACCAAGTCGGAAGGCAGGCATGAGGCCCAATGGGGAAAAAATATGGAGTATGGGTAAGTGTGTTTGTGTGGGTGAGTATGTGTGTCCAGGGGTCCTGAGCACAGAACAGACAGGCAGTAAATCAGGCTTTTAGGGGGATGCCACAGGGGAATGCTGTTCCCTCTGTCTTGAACCCCCAACACACAGACTCATGCTCACATAAATAAACACAGATAAATTTAGAAGTATTATGCTCAAAAGAACGGTGAGCTGTAGTCCATAAATCCTTCCACAATCAATTAATTTCCATTCAGAGTCCACAAAATGAAAATGCCAATCGTGGCATTTTAAAATTGCGAAAATGGCATTTTAAGCATTGTTTTAATAAAATGGCTGCGTTAAAACATTTACGCATAACATTTTACGCATATGAACACAGTGGATATTAAGGAATATTTTCACAATTTTTGCATAATTTGACCAAATTATTATTAGACACAAAATTTTGAATAAAACTTTATTAGAGGCTAATTTTTTTGCGTTGGTTGAAATCTTGCCAAAACTGTGGGATAATTGTAATTTGTGCAAAAATTCAATGTAAACTTCGAAATGGTTTATAAACGTTGATTCTGTTTCATAGTTTTTAAAATGTAATAATTCATATTTTTATATTTGATATTTTGATATTCATAGTTCAAGACTGAATATTCCGTTCAGGGACAAGGGTAAAACAATAAAATTCAGTGATATTTCAGTCTTAAACTGAAATCTATCAAAACCAAAGCCAGCTGATAGGTCACAGCCTCTGTGTGCTATGTTTGGCTCAGAAACATTCTCTAATGCTCTGTATCTTATTGTTCCTTGGATCCTGTTCAGCCATGGTTCTGCCATTTTTGGTGAGCGAGATTGTTGGCACTCACATAAAAAGGTCACCATAGTCTAGCATCATAGTAGCCCAAATGCAATGAAACATGGTGTTCTCTGAGGTGACTGACAGCATTTTCTAACAGCCTTGTAACTCTGACCCTCAGAATATGACAGAGTCTTTCTTATTAGACTATGCTCACAATAAAACAGGGTGACATACTGCAGAGTGCCTTATATAGATGGCAAAAAAAGGTTTTGATTACAATTTTGCTTATCTGTACGGTGAAGAGGACAGTTTCTTCTGTTAGACAGTTAAAATGAGTCGCTTGTAGGTCATCATCCCCCCTCTAAGAGCAGTTGTTTGGAATATGACACCATTTAGGGAGCATCTCAAAGAAGCCTTGGAGTGGCTCTTTTAAAACACTCAGGGTAGGGCTGATGGAGAATGGTTTACACTTCTTTTCTTTCGCAGTGTTGGGTTTCTGTGAAAATAAACCACAGTTTATTAACCACAGAAGTCCAAGGCATGCTGACCATTGAAGTTGCATGGGTAACTTGAGATATTTCGAACCTAAATTCCCTATACTCATGCAATTTATATAATAATTGTCAAAAGCCTGTGATGTTCAAAATAGATGATGTATAATCAAAATGTATAATGTATATAACAATGACTAACTAACAGTTATTAATGTGTTTGTGTGTGTGTGTGTGTGTGTGTGTGTGTGTGTGTCGGTGTGTGTATATGTGTGTGTCTGTCTCTGTGTGTGTGTGTGTCTGTCTGTCTGTCTGTCTGTGTGTGTGTGTGTGTCTGTCTGTCTGTGTGTGTGTGTTGTGTGTGTGTTTGTGTATATACATTACCATGAAAAAATTGTCTTATGTTCGCCAAGGCTGCTTTTATCTAAAAACTGTAATATTGTGAAATTTTATTACAATTTAAAATAACTGTTTTCTATATGAATATATTTTAAATTGTAATTTATTCCTGTCATGGCAAAGCTGATACATTTATATTATTTATTTACATTTTATATTATATACATATTTTTTCCTTTTTTTGTGTGAAAAATATATTGTATCATTATTCCATATCCTGCCCAAAATATTTTATCAAAATAAATATTTTAGTATTGTGCTTCATTTCTCTGCTGTGACCAAGGAAGTCTTGCTTATTAAGTCTCCTGGTGGGGACAGTTTGTGTGCGCACCAATTATGGTGTTAAATCCGGATTATATTCAATTAAATTAAATTCATGTTTATTTGTATAGCGCTTTTAATGATACAAATTGTTGCAAAGCAGCTTCACAAAAAATTAAAGTTTCTACATTATATTTAGGAGTATCTTATCAGTGGCAACTAAGTCAAGGTAATGGCCATATGGCAGAAATGTACAGTAAAAATCATGCAGTTAGTTAATGACATGTATTCAAACAAAATGGTGAACACTATTAACAGCAGTGATTATATGTTGCCAGCCGGAAGCTTGTGTAATTCCCAGTTACCTCAGGATGCCCTTCTCTTGTTAGAAGAAACAGAAAAGCAAATAGAGAAAAATGAGCGTAGCTGCTGTTCAAACCAAGCAAAAAAATGATAATGTGTTCAAACCAAGCAAAGAATGATAATGTGCTTTTGATCAGATATAATAATGTGCATTTGATCTTTAATCTAGGTTTAAACAGAGAGAGTGTGTCTGAACCCCGAACATTATCAGGAAGGCTATTCCAGAGTTTAGGAGCCAAATGCGAAAAAGCTCTACCTGCTTTAGTGGACTTTGCTATCCTAGGTACTACCAAAAGTCCAGAGTTTTACGACCTTAGGGAGCGTGATGGATTGTAGCATGATAGAAGACTAGTTAGGTATGCAGGAGCTAAACCATTTAGGGCCTTATAAGTAAGTAGTAATATTTTGTAACTGATACAGAGCTTGATAGGTAGCCAGTGTAGATATTGTAATATTGGGGTAATATGATCATATTTTCTTGACCTGGTAAGCACTCTAGCAGCTGCATTTTGGACTATCTGTAGCTTGTTTATTGAAGATGCAGGACAACCACCTAGCAGTGTATTACAATAGTCCATTCTTGAGGTCATAAATGCATGAACTAGCTTTCCTGCATCAGAAACAGGTAACATGTTTCGTAGCTTGGCAATGTTTCTAAGATGGGAGAATGCTGTTTTTCTAACATCAAATATTATTTTCAAAAGACAAGTTGCTGTCTAATATAACACCCAGATTTTTGACTGTAGAGGAAGTAACAGTACATCCGTCTAGTTGCAAATTGTAATCTAAGAAGTTCTGTGTATACTTTTTGGTTCAATAAGTAATATCTCTGTCTTATACGAATTTAATAGGAGATAAATATTGGTCATGCAATCTTTTAAATTTTTAGCACACTCTGTTAGCTTAGATAATTTATAAGTTTCATCTGATCTTGTTGAAATATATAGTTGAGTATCATCCGCATAACAATGGAAACTAATCCCGTATTTTCTAATAATATTACCAAGGGGCAACATATATTGATAATAGGAGAGGGACTAAGACAGATCCTTGCGGCACTCCATACTTTACTGGCGTTAATTGAGATGACTCCCCATTTAAATAAGGAAGTGATGTATTGTTCCTGTGTTGTTACAGGAGCAATCCATCACTTCCTGCTATTGTGTAAAGGAATGCTGCTGTTTTTTTGGTTTGTTTGGAGAGTCTGATGCATCTCCAGCTCGTACAATAAAAGGCATAATGGTGTACTGTTGGAAAGTATGGTGCAGTACATGATGTACAATTTTGAACAGCATGGGGTGAATCTTGTTTACAACTGCCTGTCCATAAACTAATGTGCTTCAGTCTTTGTTTAAAAGGTACTGCAATATCAGCCTCATATTTCGATTTTGCAAAGACCATGATCATTTCTCATGACATACTGCTTTGGTTTACAGCTCAGTGGATTGCCACAGGGAGTCTAACACCACACGGGACTCTAAGATGCATGCAAACATCTGCTACCATGAGAGTCTCATCTGCTCATCCTCATCAAGAAGGTCTGGGATTCAGACTGGATTGTTGGTGGCAGAATGGACAGAGGAAATGTATGGTATGCCACGTAAAAACAAAACAACATTCTGATAAATGTGTTTAGCAACTGAGAGACAGCTGGAGAATGATGAAACAGTTGCGTTTCCTGCTGAGAGACAGACTCTGGTGGACTCAATGTGTGATGTTTCTTTAACACTGTGGCATGTGCTGCACTACTCTACCAATTTTGTCTTTTAGTGTTTTCTGCTACACTGGAACACCCAAGAAGAATGAGACTAACCAACAGATCTACACAGGTAAACATTATGGTTTGCTATTTTAATTCAACATTCAGCAGAAATCATCCAAATGCACCACAGGAAATTGCAAGATAGTTTTATGTTATATAAAAGTTTTTATATACATTTATAAAATGCATATATTTATTAGTTTACATTTATATTTGCATATAATGCATAATCATTTATAATATTAATTAAAATTACCATATAATTATCAAATAAAACTATATTAATTAATATAATTATTTTGTGTAATATTATGTAACAATATACTATAATATACATGTGTCTTTGATATGATTGTTTTATTATAATTTTATTTAAATTTTTTTTTTTTTTACAAAATTTTGTCTTAAATTTTCTGCAGAGTCCAGTTTGAAAACTCCTGGTAAATACTAAACTGTTGAAATCGTCAGGGCTTTCAAAGAGCACCGGGTCACCTTGAATGCTCCCTTTAAGTTTATTTGACATCAGAGAGTCGAAATAAACAAGACCAGCTGGTAGCCAGTGAAAATCCATCACATATACTTTAGAGATAATGACACCTCTCTATGAGACAAATAAATCTGAAGACAACCACCAATACAAAAAAACAATAAGGAGACAGAAGCACCAAAAGCAGAAGAGATTATACCTTCTCAAATTTTTGAACCTTAAAGGAATTCACCCAAAACTGAAAATTACCCCATGCTTTACTCACCCTCACTTTCTTCTTTCAGACAAATAAAATCTGAGTTATATCAAAAAATTTCCTGGCTCTTCCAAGCTTTATAATTGCAATGAATGGGGGTTAAGATTTTGAAGCCCAAAAAACTGCATCCATCCATCATAAAAAGTGCTCCACACAGCTCTAGTGAGAAGTGATGAACAAGGAAGCGCAGAGGAGAGAGCAAAACAAAACAACGGTCACAAATTAGAAGTACAAAACGAGGATTTGTAAAGAAAAATCCTTACACTACGCCTACATCCTACATCATCCATTGGAACTCCACTCTCTCGTGAACGCATGTACGACAGTTAGAGGAAGCTATAGATTAACCTGATGGCAAGCAACCATTGAATCAATGTTAAAAAATAGTTGATTTGTCAATGTTAACTACATTGATTCAATATCACTTTTGCACCCGCAATTAATGTTGAAAAAATGTTGATATAAAAAAAACACCATTACTGTGATCAGTGTTTGTTTTAGTTGGGCTCTTGACTCTTGTATTGTAATGTTAGGTTTTCATTATCTGTTGCAACAGTGTGCTAAGATACGTTTGTTGAGGCTATGAAAACTAAGATCCACTGGGATCAGGTGATGGTAAATGTAATAATTGCTCATGAGTGTGTTATTAATGTGTGAATATTGTGTGATAATACAGTGTGAGAGTACAGAACATTAAAATCTTCAACATTACTTACTATTAGTTTAGTATTATTATTACAGCTTGCCACCCATCACAAAATGTAATCTACTCCAACTTAACTTGAAAACATCTCTCTTTATTAATGCACAAATGTTCTCATTGAAACACTGTTGTTCACCCTGAAAGAGGAAAGAGAACTAACAAGAGAAAATGTTGAAATTTCAACATTATTTGCGGGTGCAAAAGTGATATTGATTCAATGCAATTAACACTGACAAATCAACCATTTTTAACATTGATTCAATGGTTTTCATCTGCTCTCTTGCTATCAGGGTACGATTTATAAAGTTTTAAATGTGGATAGATTTCTTACACAAATGCTTCAGAAGGCCTTTATTAACCCTCCTGAGCCATGTAGAGTACTTTTTTATGATGGATGGTTGCAGTTTTCTTTCAAAATCTTAACCCCCATTCACTGCCATTATAAAGCTTGAAAGCTTGGCCATTATAAAGCTACATTTTTTAATAATATAACTCCGATTGTATTCGTCCGAAAGAAGAAAGTCATATACACCTAGGATGGCTTGAGGATGAGTAAATGATGGGGTAATTTCCTTTTTTGAGTGAATTATCCCTTTAATTCCTTCCTTGTATAGGAATTTGTAGCAGGACAAGCCATGGACAAAGAACAAGAGACAGGCTTCCTCAGTACTTTTAGGCCAAAAGAGGCCTATCTGTGTAATAGGGGTTCCATTAGCAGCTAATGTAAACTAAGCAAGAACAAGAACAGTTTTTAAAGCAGTAAAAAAAAAAATCTTCAGATGATTTGCTTAGGTGAGAGAACTATTTTTGTATTAGATATTGCATTCTTCTTTAGCATGTAAACATTGAGAGACTATAAAAAAGGTTTTTATGTTGTACGACTGTTTACATGTTCAATTTTGTGAGTGTTTGTTTTTAAATTATTGTAAACTCACTGCGTGCTGAGTGCGTAATTCACCTTTATGTGGATCATTATAGTATATTTTTTATTGCTAAACATAACCTTTATATGAAAAGTCTCATGCAAACAGATCTTCGTTTGTGACTACAGGATGTGAGGCATCTATTCTTACGTGAATCAGCTTGTCGTCCTTCATCGGGGGAAACACACTAACATCTAACTGTTTACACTAAACCAACCAAGCCACCACCTTGTATGGCCATCAGCATTTTCAAAAAGACCCAACTGAATATTCTCCAGAGGCCTCAGGCTATTAGACTGCTGATTCAAGTGCATTTAATGATGACCGCAATGAGCGTGAGGTTCAAAACAGAACAAAGACACAGTTCTCAGCTTATCTATATCATTCCTGACCGCAAGTATCAAGTGATGCTGTGGTAGCGTCATACCCCCACTAAAAAAGCTAATACAAAGGTTACTAGAGGAGGTGATGTAGAGTCTGTTCTGACATGATTTCAATAGTGGAAAGGGAAAGTGATCCCAGATCTGCTGATAAGAGGCCAGGTTAAGTGGAGCCATTCTGACAGGATCACATGAAGCTGTTTGGAAGTTGAATGCTGTGCTTTATATCTATTATGACAGCTGACTACATAATAGTTCAGAGAGTGGGGGGGGGGGGGGGCTTTCCCCCCAAAA
>NW_015505192.1:443770-469536 GCF_001515645.1 Sinocyclocheilus grahami
GAGTGGGGGGGGGGGGTACTATCCCCTGAAAGTTCTTGGGAAATATGATTCACAAACAAATTATTATGAATCATATGATTTACAGCTTGAAATATTCACATACCCACTGCTTGTCTCTCGCATGTCTTTCCGTTCCTTGCCCTCCGAGTATGAGTTGTTTTGGGCATTCCTGCGGACACGCTTCCCTTCATTTTAACTTACACACAGTCACCTCTGCACATTGGCAGATAGGATTTAAATAGCTCTCAAACTAGGGATCCAGAAAGTACTAGTCAGTGTCTGAGCCTGACAGCAGAACATCATGTAATGTCTCACTTCATGAGAGAGTGGACTTGGCTGCCATCCTATCAGTCTACATCCAACCAACCTCATATTTCCCTTCCAAGAGGTCAACTTTCCAGATGTCCCGGCCATGACAGAGTAGGTAAGCCTAGAGAGAGTGACGTTGTCTGGAGAAACTCTGGAGGAGGTAAAGAAATAAACTTTAGGGTAAAGTCGCATGAACTTTTGTAGCCATGGCAAAGAGCAAACAAGAGGAACCCCATATTACTATTCCCCTGTACTCTATGAATATCCCTCATTTCTTTTCCTCTGCTGTGAAAAGTCCTGCTCCCCCATTTGCCAGAGGTCTGGCTTACATTAACGATTTGGCATAGCTACCCTTGGGGCGGTTCACAAAGCCACGAGAGCCGTCATTGCTCAGACCCCCGCCTGTCTCAGTCCCGTCCACCAATCAAAGCCTCCCAGTCCCCTACAGTCACACACACCTCCCTCCCTTTTTCCCAACAGAATATTTAGACTCTTGGCCGGAGCTCAGAATGTGTGAGTGAGCTGGAAGTTTGGTGTGTAAGCAAGCTGGTTGCTAAGCTGGAATCTGTGAGGAGTGCATACACACTCATGGCTAACCCATCCTGTCATGTTCTGGCTGTAGACCCTGAGCTGAGGCTGGGGATTTTGGGAAGGCCCAGAGTACTCAATTCTGACGTGAGCATTATTGGAGACTGTAAAAGATGTGGCCAACCTAGGAAAGATTTTTAGAGCGAGATATGATGCATGCCATAAAGCTCATTGCAACAAGAACTCAGGGACTGAATGAGGGAGTTTATAAACTTGGGGGACAGCCAGGTTTACTGATGTCATTCCAGGCAACCACTAAAGCTAGGTTCTCTTTTGTCCTGTTCAGCTCAGTGTAGTTTGTCCCCCAATAACATCTACATCAGGTCTTCAAATTCAAGTCTTTGGGTTCTTCCATCGTCTTTAATATCATCTGGCATTTATGGTTCCCCACCCAAACAGCAGATCACACCACAGCAAAGTCATCTATCCTCTCATCCATGCTCAAGTTCACATCACCTCCCATCTAACATGTGTCACAGAGTCTCAAACGGTTGATCAATGGTTTGGCAGGCACTGAGACAGGGTTGCTTTGATCCCACCGTGGAGCGCTTGGTCTTTTAAAATGTTCCCTTGCTTTCCTACGGCCTTAATTGCTTCCATCTCTCTCAGTTGTGGTGCAGTCAACGCTGACTGCTACAGAATTAATGCAGGGAGGGCTAAGAGAACGGGATGGGTGGGGAAGATTAGGTCACCTAGTTAAGATTTATTTTTATTTGTATTGGATTCTACACCTGAATGTACATGCTGCCTAGAGAAGCTACGAAAGTATATGCAAGACTCGTTCACACATTTAAAGATAAAAAAGGTAGGTAGAATCCCAAAATATTCAAAACAAAAAATCTGAGAAATAGATTTGACAACAATGCAAGACAGAGACAGATTCTCACGTCTACTACAACAACTTGCTCAATAAGAGAGTGAGAAATGGGAGCTTTTGATTGAAAACACATTGCACATGGGTTTATGAAACCACACTCTCAAATATCAAAATGTCCTTACTCTTTTGATAAGAAGCTCTCAGCATTCTAAGTTGAACTTCACTTGCTGCTCCCATAGAGTCCTTCACTTTTGGTGTAGTTAGGTCCATCGCTATGGAGAAGATTGCATAACTACAACACCTTAAACCCAGATGATTTCCACCCACACCACCAGCAAATTTTCTGTCTTATAAACAACCCTACACAGAAAGCACATTGAGTTTGCGGTAAAAGGAACGCTGCTTCTTTTGTATTAGGAAAGATTGACGGAAAGGGAATTGGAAGGTAGCTAATCCCAAGTCTCTCCCAGCAGGTGAAGATGTTGAATTCCACAGGTGTGCTTTATCTAAGCCCTACTGTTCTCCAGGTGTGTCCTGAACACATGTTTCTTTGATATGAATTAAGGAGGGGTGACATAAGGATAGGTGAGTAGGGGAACAGGGGCTCCATGGTTGAAATAGTCAGATTGCTACATTATCTTTAAATTACCATATTAGAGGTCCCTGCATGCCATTAAGTTGTTAAAACACTGTCCCACTGCTAAACCTTGACCAAGAGCATGTTGTAAGCAGAACCACTGTTTCTCCATCCTTTGGGGAGGGACCGTAACCCCAACCTGTCTCTGGTCGGGTGGGTATATGTCTTTTCCATTGTGTAAACCTGAGCCGAGTCATTTTGTTTCCAGAGTCTCCAGCTGAGCTAATGAGACATTTACATGGGGAGTCGGCACGAGACCTAGTTTGGCTTGCCCTACAATGGCCAACTCAGCTGAAGGAGAACAGAAATAAATAGTTCCCACAGTCTTTGTGGTGAGTGACGCTACAACCCTACTGCCCAAGCCATCACCACCTCCCTGCTGGAGCCAAAACAGGCTCCTATTGATGAATGAAAATGGTTAGTTATTCACATACACACACACATGCTCAGAATAAGGCAGAGCCTCCTACAGCAATGCTCCTGGGAATGAGTGTTGAGAAAAATGAGGCAGACAAAGTGTTTATGTGTCTACGAGAGATAGGATCTACTTGCTGTCTGTTTGAGTATGTCTCCTAAGGTCACATGATATTGAGGAAGCACTGACCAAATCAATCTGAGCAATGTCTGTGTAAATGAAAAGACAAAGTTTTGTTACGAGAGAGTATGTGAATGCCAGAGTCCCTTTCACAACTTCAGGGAGGGTGTGAACGTCAGTTAAAATGTTCACATCTACTGGAGGATGTCCAGGTCTAATATAATGAGGCTAGCTTGCATTTCTGTGCAGTGAGACTTAAATCCCTGGGAGATTCCCTTCAGTCATGGCTGTGCCTTGGAAAACTTACATTTTATGACAAAGTTTATGCCTAAAAAGTTTAAGCAATAAGTTCTCCTCCCTAGCTCTCCCCCCTGCAAAGATAACTAAATTCCATCTGAGGTGACAGAAAACAGGCCACCCTTTGAAAACACACAAAAATTTTGAATTCTTTGACAAAGTTTTTTCAGAATTTTTTAACAAAGACTAGAAGTAATGAAATTACTTCAATTTTTTAACCATGCATGTTTTCATCATGCAAAGACGGGGTGCAGCAATGAAAAGGAGTGTAGTACTGTCAGCTTATCAATACAAAAAAGTCCACAGATTTCATCTGGCCCTAGCAACAACCAATTAGAATCTGTTGTAGGCAAAGAATAAAATCCTAGAGTTTAAATACTACAGCTAATGATTCTTTTGAATGTCACATATGTGGGGTGCAGAGTGACCTAACTTGTCTCTGTGTAATGGAAACTAATACTGATCTCTTCTGAATTCTGCCGTGACTATTGTGTATGATTTTGTGTTTATCTGATTAGGTCATGGTGCACCACACCATGTTTGATTGCTGAAGACAGCGCAAGGTCAAAGAATAGGCCCTAGATGTTATCTGCATCTGTGCTCTGGAAAGGTCACATGTTTGAGCAGATCACAAATGCATATATCTGTGCTCTCATGCAAAAACATGCAAACTGACATGCACTATGAATGAAAAAGTACAGGAAGGGGTAGAGGAAATATGTTCTCTCTTATGTCGTTCTCAGTATCCCCCTCCTATTCTTTCTGTTTTCTCTCTAATGTCTGGAGTCATATTAGAATGTTTTGTGAAAAAACTATAGGATAAACATAGGTACTGCATGGTAGAGAGTTACAGCATTACTCTGTTATGTATCTGTCCTCGTCCTCATTGATTTTGCAAACTAACATCCCATTACAAAGTCTAAACATCAGTCATGTTTTATATCATCAGAGCACTATATGATTGGAGTAATGGCTGCTGAAACTTTAGCTTTGACATCACAGGAATAAATGACATTTTAAAATATATTAAAATAGAAAGCAGTTATTTAAAATGGTCAATATTTCTGTTTACAGAAATATACAGTATTTTTAATCAAATAAAAAATACCATAATACTGATTCCAGCCTTGGTCAACATTAGAAACTTTTTAATTATTCCACACTTTTGGCTGGCAGTATATATAAGCTATCATTATTATTATAGTATTCAACGTAGCTGACACTTGCCAAAAATAAATGGCCGAACACAAGCTTTTTGGCCTTATCTTATCCTGAAGGGTCATTCAACACGTCTGGGTGACCAAAGTTACACAATGTAACCTTTGCAGATCATTGGAGCTCAGAAGAGAAGTTTTGCTTCCATTTCAATAAAAATAATCAATTCATTTTTTTAAAACTCTTCTGGATGCAAACAATGCTGTTAGGTGTAGATTAGTTAGGAAAGAATATGCTGACAACAGCAGAAATTCTTAAAGTCCTCAATTTTTTTTCCAAGAAATGCTCTGGGATTTTTAATTAGTCATAGAGTGTTAGATTTCCCCTGAAGTTTCCTTTTTAATTTTGTTCAGAATCACTGTTATTCTGGTATATTGAATGGTGATTCATTCCTCATTGAGAAGAAATGAATACATGCAAAAGGGACTGTTTTACTCACACATTTGATATCTAAAATAATGCTTCAAATTATTTTCACTTTACTCTAGACTGGACAGTTTGCTTACTGTGTAAAAGTACTCAACAGTTTCAACAGTATGCACTAAAAATCTGCTTTTGTTATTTCCAGCTATTTGAATGAATTTAATGCTGTGAACATTTCAATCAACACTCCTCAAATGCCACAGTGGACTTTAAAGTCTTTTCTTGTGGCTGTTTAGAATTAATATTTAATTACTTTTCATTATTGAAATTCCTCAGCTTCTTGTTTTAGGGATAGGTTCCTCCAGCACCAGTTATTTCCACACATATAGTCCACCCAGAGAGCATCCATGCTGGGTAGAGACAGTGAGCCAATCCACCCTCATTATCCCAGCATTACTTTTGGAAGCCATTAAAATTAGTGCCATTAAATTCATTCCCCCTTTTTTGCCTTCCTTCATCTTTTTTTAAATTTTTTTTAAAGATGCTACAGGAAGAGAAGTCCTTGAAGACTGGGACAACAAATGGAAGCGCGAGTCACCTGAATTTTTGATTAGGGTTGGAGCTAAACAGTGCAGAGCTGTGGCCCTCCAGGAATTGAGTTTGAGACCACTGGTCTAAAACCAGGTCAGAAATAATTTTTTTTATTAATATTTGTCCCCTGAGACGGAGTTTTAGGGGCATGTTTGTTTTATGCTCACCAAGGCTGCATATATTACAAATTATTTTAAATTAGAAATAAATACATTTATGAATATGTTTAATAAATATATATGTTTATTTAATAAATATATATTATGGTGTGATGGTGAATTTGATGTTTATATTAGCTGCTGAGTGAGGTATGCAATAAATATCAATGAATGATTTAAAGCTAAAATGATGTTTAAGAGATTACATTAGGTAACTTACATTAATGTTCAAAAGTTTGGGTCAAATTTTTTATGTTTTTGAAAAAAGTTTGTGTTCACCATGGCTCCATTTAAAAATATAGTTAGATTTTGAAATTCTACGATTTAAAATAACTCTTTTCTATTTTAATTTTAATATATTTTAAAATGTAATTTATTCCTGTGATGGCAAAGCTGAATTTTCAGCAGCCATTACTCCAGTCTTCACTTTCTCGTGATCCATCAGAAATCATTCTAATATGTTGATTTGGTGCTCATGAAACCAATTAAATGAATCGATGAGCTGCTTAATATTTTATAAATACTGTGATACCTTTTTTTAAATATTTAAAAATGTATCCATGTAAAAGTATTTACTGACACTTTTGAACAATTTAATGCAACTTTACTGAGTATTAATTCCTTTAAAAAAATCTGTTTGTGTCGTGAACAGCATTTGGGGGATGCTTTTAAACGACATTCACTTTTGTTTCTTACATCATTTGTACGAGCAACATCAGTGTTGCAAATCTAGTAAGCTAGTAAGCAAATACCTAGAAACCACCAGTACACCCTAGCAACTGCATAGCAATGTACTAAAAAGTAGTCCAAAACACCTTAGCAGCTGCATAGCAACAGCCTAGCATCATGGTAGTGACTTTTGCATGGTTAAGCACCACAAAAAAATGGAAACAGTGTAAAAATCAAATTAATTTGATATGCATGTTATCTTTCCTTTCCAGTTAAACACCAGCCATGCCAAGTCTCACAGCTTTAACAGCATTTCTCTGGAAATCTCAATGGACTTCGCCTCTGATGCATGCCAAGAATCCACCCCATTCCTTTGGAGTTGAGTTTCCTGTATTTAGACAGAGAAGAGAAGAGCATGTGCTTTGGATGGTCTGGATGCGTAATGTACTGTATCTGTGGAAGGCCACTAACTAATCAGGAACAAACCCCAACATCTCAAGCCAGCTCGAATTACCGCCTGAGAATTTATGGTGGCTAAAACTTGTTCTTGACCCTCCCTCTGACCTGGATCCTGTGTAGGTGAGATTGGGTTGCCATTGAAATTGTTTTATCAGTTCCTCTGGAAGCCGGCCAGCATGGGAGTATAGCATAAATCTGCAGCGATTCAAGCCTTTCCTCTGAAGTCTTCAGGAATTCGTTTTGTCAGACCTGGTTTGGGAGAGCGAGATAAATGAGTACCCTGAGCAGCCTAGCACCATGAAATCCCACTTTTGAGAGGAAGCGCAGGGAGAGATACATCTCCCTTAGAGGTATGGGGGTTGACCGTCCAGCCAAGTGGGCACAGGTGACGGGCGATGCAATGCAAAAGAGAGAAAAGAGATTGGGCGGCTGGTGGTGCTTTATCCTAAATCCCCCCTTCCAGGATGGCAGTAAATCATGGTCATGGTGAGCGGTGGTGCATTGACCCTAAATTCCAGCCGTGCCTGTCGGAATCCCCCACCCTTTACACGTCTACAGTTTTCGACTTCACCAGGACAGCATTACAAGACAAATAAGAGTCCATGATGAAATTAAGAACCGATGCTCATGAGGTCTCACTCATGCAGAACATTTGCCGATATGGGGATTTCTGTGTCCGCTGATTTATGCACAGCGATGAAGGGAGGTTATCCACGATCATAAAAGGGAGTGGATTCTTTGGTAATTACCAGAGCGTTTTAATTCCAGAGGATTTGAGGAATGTTATTTACAGTAGATTGAAGGAAGAATGGCCTCATTGGTTTATAAATGTTAGCCAAGGACACTGACGTGCTCTCACACAAACATACATATGCTTTGGCTCGGAATAGAGCCCATTTCCATTCCCATGACTACAAACATTCATCATTGCTGTGGTAAAATTATGTTTCACAGCACACTCTCAAGGCACACAGCCCAGATGTCTTTTATTCTCAAAGAGCATAACATGACCCCCCCCCCCTGCAAGCCTCCTGTCCTGCGGAGACCCGATAAATAGCATCATGAGCTCATTGCAAATAGTAATTAATTACAGGCAGGGGATCCCTACAGTAGAAGCCGTGGGCTATTATGACACCCAGTCGTCCCTCAGGACCCACCATCACCTGTCGGGCCCATGTTGGGCTTGTTTTCCCACTGATAACCTGGTTAGTGTCTCCTGCTGGGATGTAATGGTCACTGTGGAACCGGAGAGGTGCTGGACAAATCAACACATTAGAGGCCCGGAAACAGTGGCTGTCCTGCTAGTGTCTGTCTTTTTTTCCCCCTCTGACTGTTATACAGACTTTAGCAGTAAATCTGTTCACATCTGAATGTGTTTAACACTACACTTCCTCCACTCTGAGTTCAATTAAAGATACATAAACTTCGAAAGCATGCTGGTCTTATGGTCGGTGCACTTATTTCTGTTCTGAGATTATTTGCATTACACTGTAACTTGCGTGTGATCATTTTCAACAGCTACAAGTTGTTCTGAAATTTCATACTTGGGTGTGAAATAGAAAAACAGTGTGAAAATGACATCCTCCATGTTAGATTGTTTTTTTTTCATAATGATAGGTCACATTTCTTATAAACCAAATAATAAAAATATACAAATTATATATTTTATTATTTAAATCTATGTTATTACATTTATATTCATAATTTTATATTTATATTATTATATTTATTTGAATATTTAGACATAAATATAATTTTAAATGGTGTAAATATGTAATTAAAATGTAATTATAATATCAAAAATGTTTTATGGTACTATCCAAACAATTCACAAACAATTTTTTAGCAATATTACTATATCTATTTTTTTTTAGCAATATTATAATCAAAACCCACCCTCTGGCAATAAAGCTCTGTCTCTTTCCTCCCATTACTCCAAAACAGGAACCCCACAGCAAAACCAACAGTCCTGGATAACACTGCCAAACTAAACACAACAGGTGTCCTTATGGGAAAACCAACGAAGGCCTGTTGTCACCACCCAGGGTGCTAAATTTACAAGCAGCTCTTTGAGAATGTGAACAAGTGTGCCCTAAAGAAAACAATGGCACTGGATTCAACACAGAGATTAACCTGTGCTCTTACTTTATGCACTAATTCTTAGCAAAGAGAATGAATCATTCCAATTATATCCAAATAATTGGAAATTCATAAAATGTTTTTTTGGTTCTCTTCTATTCCAGGAAACAGTAACCATAAAAAGAAATGTAGCAGAGAGGAAATGTGCATCCTCTGTAGGACCCACCATCACCTGTCGGGCCCATGTTGGGCTTGTTTTCCCACTGATAACCTGGTTAGTGTCTCCTGCTGGGATGTAATGGTCACTGTGGAACCGGAGAGGTGCTGGACAAATCAACACATTAGAGGCCCGGAAACAGTGGCTGTCCTGCTAGTGTCTGTCTTTTTTTCCCCCTCTGACTGTTATACAGACTTTAGCAGTAAATCTGTTCACATCTGAATGTGTTTAACACTACACTTCCTCCACTCTGAGTTCAATTAAAGATACATAAACTTCGAAAGCATGCTGGTCTTATGGTCGGTGCACTTATTTCTGTTCTGAGATTATTTGCATTACACTGTAACTTGCGTGTGATCATTTTCAACAGCTACAAGTTGTTCTGAAATTTCATACTTGGGTGTGAAATAGAAAAACAGTGTGAAAATGACATCCTCCATGTTAGATTGTTTTTTTTTCATAATGATAGGTCACATTTCTTATAAACCAAATAATAAAAATATACAAATTATATATTTTATTATTTAAATCTGTTATTACATTTATATTCATAATTTTATATTTATATTAATATATTTATTTGAATATTTAGACATAAATATAATTTTAAATGGTGTAAATATGTAATTAAAATGTAATTATAATATCAAAAATGTTTTATGGTACTATCCAAACAATTCACAAACAATTTTTTAGCAATATTACTATATCTATTTTTTTTTAGCAATATTATAATCAAAACCCACCCTCTGGCAATAAAGCTCTGTCTCTTTCCTCCCATTACTCCAAAACAGGAACCCCACAGCAAAACCAACAGTCCTGGATAACACTGCCAAACTAAACACAACAGGTGTCCTTATGGGAAAACCAACGAAGGCCTGTTGTCACCACCCAGGGTGCTAAATTTACAAGCAGCTCTTTGAGAATGTGAACAAGTGTGCCCTAAAGAAAACAATGGCACTGGATTCAACACAGAGATTAACCTGTGCTCTTACTTTATGCACTAATTCTTAGCAAAGAGAATGAATCATTCCAATTATATCCAAATAATTGGAAATTCATAAAATGTTTTTTTGGTTCTCTTCTATTCCAGGAAACAGTAACCATAAAAAGAAATGTAGCAGAGAGGAAATGTGCATCCTCTGTATCTCCAATATCCAATATCTCTGTAACCCCCCCCCCAAAAAAAAACCCCCAAGTGTTTTACTTCTCTTATTTGAGCCTCTTGTTTCTCTTAACCCGGAGGGCTTGATTTCTCCCTCTGAGGCACACAGGAAACAGTCCCTTCACCCTGAATCACCCCTCTATATCCCATCCCTCAGCATGATCCCTCTCTGTGTTTCCAATGATTTCATGTGACTTGAGTGAATGGGCCTCTTGTGGGGTGATTTAGTAGTAAATTATTCTCAATCTCTCTTCCAAACTCTCTCTCTCTCTCTCTCTCTCTCTTGCTGTTATGCTCTCATTCTATATCTCTATAACATACTGTTGTCATTTTAGCTTGGGTAATAACATCCGTCTCAGTCAGGTAATCCGATCACTAGTGGTCCACAGAGTCAGATTGGTGTCCTGCTGGTGACCTGTGACTGCATGTGGCCGGATTTCACCAAATCTGATTTTTTTGTGTGTGTTGGTGATCAGTTACTACATCAGTGTAGTGCATGATGATAAAGTAAACAAAAGCAAAAAATGAATAAATAAAAAGTTTTTATATTCATTCCAAGTATACTTATAGTTTTTTTTTCTCTGACCTGCTGTCTAGTTTAAAGGAAGCATTTGGGTATTGAATGCATTGGGATGTGTTATCATTTAACAGAATATATTATCTCTCATCACTGAACAGCTCCTGTGTGACTCAGTGGTGACCTCTTGCCCTGCCTGTATCTTCATCTGTCCATCTTTACCTCCCTTAGTTGTTGATTTGAAACCATTAACATCTTAAATCACTCAATAACGCTGTCTAGCAACCCTTGAGATACTGAAAATCCTCCTTCTAATCTAGAGTGTATCACATGTCAGAGCTCATGTGGTCAGACATGAAAGTCAGAAATGACTAGCCACAATCATCTACCCTTTACACCCAAACTGACCACACTCACCCTGATGGTGTGAGGCAACCCTGAGAAACTAAAAAAATCTTCCCTCGTACTTTCTCACAATAACGTCTTCTCATGAACACTTCCTCCCTCCTACATATTCTGACTCCTAATTAGTCTTTTCCTCCCTTACAGAATGATCAAGGCTTGATAGACCGACATCAGCATGATGGCAGACGGTTAAAGACGAGATCAACAGACCAACAGGCATCGCAGTCTCCTTCCCAGCATGTGCAAACTCCCAGCACTCCCTTTCTATGTGACCGCAATGATGCAAAGCTCTTCGTGTACTGAAATGGTTTCATGGCCAAAGCATTAATGAGATAATGTCCAAAAAAAAAAAAGTTAAAAAACTCTGTTCAGGAACACCACAGTTTCAGTTTTCATCACCGTGCACAATTCATGTCAGACGAGGCCCCTGAGCACCCAGATGCATTCAGGTCCTGTAAATAGAAGAGTGTTGAGCTAATTTGCAGTGTATGCTGAAGAGGCAACAGATGTAATGCTCATGACACAATGTTTCTGCTGAAAATAAGGTCACACCTGTGGCAGGACATGTCTCAGATAGCAGAGGAGCTTCATGCCAAAAATGAAGGATAATTGTAATTCTTTGTCTTTAGCTAATGAGTCGTAATCTCAAATGTTTTTAAAGTCGACATGAATACATTTTGTCATTTCTAATTAAAGCCACCAAGAATTGTGCGTAGCTGTTAAATTTACCAGCAATTTCTGAGATGAAAATGAAAGTGTTTCATAGCTCTTTTTTTTCCAAGTAAATTGTACTACTTTTTTTTTCAGTGTGAAACAACACAAAAGACCGAAAAACTTTTTCACCAGAACTTGAAGGTCAATGGTCAAAATCATCCTTGAGAGCATCTTGACTTATCCCCATGTTTTGTCTCACTGTTTTACTTAAATTGATCGTTAATTATTGCCATAATATTTTAACTTTATTGCATTATTTCTGGCCTTAAGTGAGGTTGGCTCATGGCAAAATAATTTCAGAGTAACATAACGACCAGGACATTGGGTTAAGAAAGTAAATAATGTAAAGTTTGATTTCAAGTTAACTTTACACTCACAGCTAGGGAGGGTCTGATAGTGTTGCTGTTGGTCGGGTCTCCTGAGGTCTCCCTCTAGCAGACCATAAATGTCCCGGGGGGCATGACTTCCACCATACTGTAGCTAATTATATATCTCTCTCATCATTCATCTGCATGATGTCAGCACGTCCTTTCTGTGTTTGGGGATCTACAGCAGAGTGAGTTGACCATATGTCTCACGAGAGCCACCCTAAAAAGGGATTATGTATAAAATAATTAGCTTTTTCATGAAAAATGTGAGTGGGTGAGTTTTCCTTTAGCATGTAATTTACTGTGACCTTCTTTGTTTTCCTTTGGAAATGAAGATGTCATTTGTTAGGTAATGTAAAATATATTTGGAAGAGATTGCAGCTGTATTGTTTTCAAAAGGCACTTCAGCACCACGAGTGTTTACACATCAGTGTTGTCAGAACAATGGGAGGCATGGAGACTCATGAAAAACTACAAAGAAAGAGATTGCAGGGAAGAAAGATGAAAATGGATATGTGAGGCAACATTTTTTTCCTACCAGTAAGAAATGGTTAGAAAAATAGCCTCTTCCCAGCAAGGTACAATTTACACAAGAATTTACACATTTGGAGCATAGCGGGAAAATCCATGTGAAAAAAAAGCAAGACTGTAGTTTACAGCGAGTTATATAAAAAAGACGTTAAAGATCAATCTGTGTAACAAGCACGTACTGTAACTGCTATTTATGCATTTAAACGCTGTTGTAGTGAACGTAACTTGTTTATAAGCTTAGTATTGTGTACTATGAATATTGTTGACTACTATGACCATTGGCTCATTATTTTCCTCATGTTTAAGTCACTTTGGATCTGTTAAATGAATACTTAAATGTAACGTAAATGTACTTGGTGCGTAACATGTTATTTAATGATCAGATTATCTGCTTAATAAAACTGGATAAAACCAGATTTCATCAAAAAATAAATAAATAAATAATATTATGTTATATTATATATATATATATATATATATATATATTGCATTAAGGATTTCTTTTTTATTTTTGATACATTTTTCATTATTAAAGTATTTTTGATGACAGTTTTCCAAAAAAAATTATAAAAATTTTCTTTTACAATTACTGTAAAAATAATTTATTAATTACAAAATATAAATGTATATGATTATAAGTGTATTATTATTAAATCAGCCTAAATACAAATAATATGATGCAATAAACAATTAGGATTTTATTGATCTGCTTTATTTAATAAAAAGTTTTTATTTTTTCATATTATAAGGTAATTATTTTTGCATTACGATAATTTAAATTTGACAGAAAATAAGCTTACTTTTAATTTAATTCTAAACTGAACAGTCCTACAATAATTTATAATCACTTTTTTTTTTTGGAGTGAAATGCTTCCCAAAGATGTTTTTTTGACCGTTTTTGTGAGATTCATTCTTTCACTCAAACTCTTGTCCTATAAACCCATTTTTCTTTTCAGGAAACTTTTCTTCAGCTGATGTGCAGCTGTTTTCTGGGTCCTCTTGGAACAGCTTGACTATGCTGTCATGTTCTGCGTTTGTCAAGTTCCTCTCTTATATTCCTGCACAATGGCCGTACGCCTGCAAATATATGACATAATTGATTTCGTATGGTTCTTGCCATATGCTTCAATAGTACCTCTGCTGCAACGTACAGACATCTCATAGGGCAAAGAAGATTGTAAAATGTATACTGTAACATAATCAATTGTATGTTGGGATTTGATGTGCATATTTTTGTCAATAATGTGACAGAAACTTTTGTTGTGACATCTGAGGGTTCAGTGCTCTGGGTCAATCATAATTTACATCATATGGGTGGACCGTCACTGTGTGACCCATAGATCTCAATCTGCCTGCAAAATGAACTGGATCTTCTTTTGAAAAGGAAATGTCACTTACCACAACTTCCTTTCTCAGCTGCCTTAGCTTGCTAAGGGAATATTTCTGTGCAAATATTCACTCAGAATTTGGTTTGATGCTATGTGTGACATAATTAGATTCTATTTAAGAAGCTGAGAGGAACTGAACGTTCTAACAGTCATTCAGCAATTTTTAATCGGATGTAATGTGCTTTTACAACAATTCATATGTTGCTATAACCACAAGTAACAATAAAACAAAGCAACAAATGGCTGTTAGCAGCTAAACTGTTTACTCATTCAAAATGAGTCACTAGCACAGTTCATTGCACAGTACCAACAGAAATGTCTCCACTCACCATGTTTCTTCAGCTGTCATGGCAGCCTTTCTGTTTTTTCCTCCTTCACTGGAACAAGAACATGACGTTTTTTCCATTACCTGTAAAGGAAACTTTCTAAGTTCCACAAAAAAACACTGAATGGAATAAGGCATGTACATGTACCTTATTGAGTTATGCAGCCAAAATAATCTTGATTGCTGTTTATTTAATCATTTTTATGGTTCTATCATCAGGGAATAACAACATAAGAGTGACATAAGAGGGAGCATGATGTGACTACAAATAAAAATTATCATGGTACAGCTTGTCACGAATCCTGTCCATGAACTTCCGTTTGATCGCCACCAGAGGTCACTCATCCATCATATTGACTCTCTCACTACACATACTGTTACACGTCCCCACGGACTACATTTCCCATCATCCATTGTACTGATTGCACACAGCTGTAACCAATCACACACCCTACATAAGCCATGGACTTCCTCTATATCTAGGGTTGGGTATCGGTTGAATTTTATAGATTCCGATTCCACTTATCGATTCCGATTCTTATCGATTCCTAGAAAAAATCCAATATAAAAAAATTAAGTCAAACATTTAGATGTCAAACATTTATTCTGTCTTTTTACAAAGCATTCTGTTACAGCTGAATAACACGAGCAAAAATCAGCAGCCTACAGAACACTGCAAGAGGAATTTTGCCTATGCTTTTAAAAAAAATACCACAGCAAAAACATCTAGATTAAAATACATTTCAAATATTAAAGTGTTAAAGACAAGTAAACAGTCAGTAATAAGATAGGAACAAACCAATCAATTAGCAATATCATAAATAAATACAACTGAACAAAATTTCAGGTACAGAAACTTTCTCATCTGTGTTTATGATGATATACTGACGTAGTTTTCTGCATATTGGTCGACAAATATGAAAGAAGTCAGTTTCGGCCCAGAACAACCTTTTCTACAGTGGAAATACACGGAACGGTTCGAGAACGGACACAATGCCGGGAACCCGTACCGCGACCTCTGTTCTCTGTGCTCGCGCTTGCGCTTCGTGTGCGCTGCACACAAACAGGGCGCAAGTTCTTTCCGTTCCTGCACTTAAATCGTTTTTTAATCACATTAAAATGCGAACGCAGGAATCGTTAAGCAGAATCGAAATGCACGCGTCTTATCGAATACCCAGTTCTGGATATGGAACTGGTTTTCGATACCCAACCCTACGCATTTCGCTAGTCAGTGATAGCTACGTTACGGAGCCTGCTTTGAGTTTCCTAGTCTTAGCTTAGTCTTGCCTTGTCTGTTTTCTCTGTTCTGATAATTGCCTGTGTATTTCGGATTACCCCTTTGTCTCGCCCTGTTTGGATACTGTTTACCCCTCTCCTGGATCATCGCCTGTGTTTCGGAATTATCCTTTGGATTACTCTGTTTTGACTGTTCGCAGGAGATCGACCCCACGCCCGTTCACTGGACTATTCTTGTGTCTTGCCCTCAATGTATCTGTTTGCCTTCGTCTGACCCTCGCCTGTGTTAACCACGTCCTTAAATAAAGCTTGCGAATGGATGCGCATGTCTCACGTCTTGTTTGCCTGTAACACAGCTAAACTAAATTTGTATAAGTTTTGAAGAGCATGTGATAATGTCTGTACAAAACTCACAACTATGATGCTTGGTTGTTATAAGTGGTTGTCAGGCATCTCAATGTATTGTTTAAAAGGCGTTCTGAGACATTGCTAACATGTCACTATGTGGTCACTAGGGTTTCTGGATGGTTTCTGAGTATCGTCTGGTTAAAGGACCAATGCAGAAGACTGGATATTCATATTTTCTAAATATGGCTTAAGTACCTTAAGAATTTATTTCCGGTTTTATTGTCCACCAGGTAAAAATCTTAAGTCAGATCAATTAAAAAAAAAGCATACCTCTTCTCAACAAAGGGCATGATTTGAGTTATCATTCACATCTGTAGCACTTACTTACAGTGTGAGATTTAGTTACATCCTGAAGTTTGCTACTTAAGATATATTTAGTAATGTAAGTGCAATTGTAAGTGATTCTTGCTCTAGCCAGTGTTGTATTGTTAACTAAAAATAAAAATAAAACTATTAAAAATAGTTTTTGGTAAATAAAATAAAACTGAAATAAATACAATGTTTAAATAAATAAAATAAAAGAAATAAAAAAACTTATTAGAAGTTATACATGTTGCTTTGGCAACTCACTGAAATAGGTTTATTAACAAAACAACAATTTTACAAAAATTACTAAGACTATATAGAAATGTTTAGAGGGAAAAAACAAAAACTAATAAAAATGAGAAAAGCACAAACTTAAACTAAAATGAAAACTGAAATATAAAAATAGGGTAACACTATAATAACTTTCATTTATAAATCATAAACAAACATTATATAATGCTTAACAGATCATTAGTTAATATACTGTATCTTCACATAGCTAGAAATATGAGATAATGTGCTTGTTAATGTTTACTAATTAACTTACTAAACATTACCAAATGATTAACATATAATTATTTAATGTAAATTAAACTGCTTACAAATGTCAGTAAACTTTCAGTTCATATGATTTTCATTTGGTGGTCTTTGTTTGTTGTGTATACCTCTATTTATACATCTTAACAAATAATCTATTAATTATTTGTTCATGTTTTTGCAGTACTCAATCTAAAGTGGAAACTCTTCATCATTTGCAAATGTTTATTAACGTTTACTAATCATTAGTAGATTTATGAGCAGTCATCTCAATGGCAAAAAGTGTTCCAAAATACCTGCATTTACCCTATTCACACATCTTTACTAATCATGTATTCATAATTTGTTTATGTTTTTGCAGTAGCCAATCTAACGTTGAAACTATTCATCATTTGTAAATGTTTATAAACATTACTAATCATTTAGTATCTTTATGGGCATTGGACTTTTAGCTATAATGTAACAAGGTTTGTGTAAAGGGTGGCTGGTTAAGTTTAGCTAAATGCTTGCTAAAGACATCACAGATTATAATTTTGGTGCAAAAAAGTTTTTTATTGCCTCAACACTTACATTAGTATACTACTCTTCAGTATATCATTAAACAGGATATTTCTTGAATCATAAATAAACAGGGGAAAACAAATCTTTTTTTTAAAGAAAATACTTCAAAACAATATAATATAAACAGAAGCGTGTTCCCTTATAATAATCAAATTGACCCCTGTACACTGTTGACCAACCTACCCTTAAACCTATCCATACCACCCACCCTGTCCCTAAGCTTACCCATATCACACCTCAATAGCAGCTAATGTGTTGTGCATTAACACAAGCTTTTAATCATTTTATAACATCTGTTTAAAACATTTGTAGATTTTCAATAAGTGCTTGATCATATGAATTGAAAGTTTAATGACATTTGGAAGCATTTGAACTTACATGAAATAATGATTTATTTGAACATTATCCAATGTTTCATACGTTTATTAGAAAATATTAACAAGCACATTATCTCATGTTTCTAACTCTTTGAACATATATTAAACCTGATCTTTTGTTCATTTTTTTTTTTTGGTTATTTGTGTTGGTTACTTTAATAATAATATTTAGTTCTTTTGTTTATTCTCTTCCCTGTCTTGGAGTAATTTGTGTTTCTGTGGAGCTATGCTTTGTCTTGTTGTGGTGTTCCTGTCCTGACCTGTTTCCTTGTCTGGGGGTGCTTCAGAGTTTATGGTCAACAAGTATCTGAGCTCAGCTCTCTGGTGCCTTGCGCTGGTCTCTCTCCTGGCCTGGTCTTGCCACCTCTGCTATAGTATTCTGCCAGTTGATGTCTGAGGCTGTTCCAGTGGCCTTCCCTAGCTATCTGTTTGTGTTCCTGTTGTGGTATCACCTGTGCACCTCACAACCCTTTTGTATTGATCTGTTTTGTCAATAAACCCTTGTTACACTCACTGCTACTGGGTCCTCCTTCCAGATCCCTGACATAAAGTTTGTTAATGATTTATTAATGAAAGTTATTATAAAGTGTTACCAAAAATGGAAGCTAATTCAAAATATTAAGAAATACTATAATAAATAAAAATGGCACTGGCTCTAGTGAGTACACCGCCAATAATGTCGTATTGGTTAGAGAGAAAAAAAACACTAGAAAAGTTTAAAACTAAACCAAAATCACCAACATTGACATTCAGCCTACTATTAAGTTTATTCTGCAAGAAACTAATTTTCCATTTGTCAACCAGCCTCTTTTTGCCAAGTTCTTAACTTGTTTGTTCATTTTACAAGTGCATAAAATGGCAAAAAGTACCTTTCCAGCATTCTTGAGTCACATTTTTACAGCTTTATTTCTCTTCCCACATGTAGAGTTTTCCCCCATTCAGTGTGTTCCACAGGGAGGTGTTAAATCTATTTGAGTGTGGATGTTGGAGAGCAATGGTGTCAATGGGAGATTGTTATCATTCTCTTTGTAAGAAATTACAGAATTCCCTCAGGCTGCGGTTATGAAGGAAATCATTGTGGCTCATTTTGTGAAGCTCTAATGATTGTGAGCTGGCTGTGATCAGAGAGTGTTGTTTTTCATTATTTGCTGGTCTTTTTTAGATATACACATGATTCTCTTTAAATAGCGTAGTGCTTTGGTGGCCACTGAACTTGTGATCTATAATTCATTTTTAGTCAAGTCACTCTAATAGCAATATACACGGTAGCACTGCAGTGTTTCCCCTGCCATTATATTAGGGGGGCGGCCTGCCCCCTCCAACGTCACCCACCGCCCCCGAAGGTCAAGTTAATTTTATTTAATTTTATTTTCTCTATAGCGCCAGATCACAACAGAAGTAATTTAAAGTTACCTTTCCGATAGAACAGGTCTATACCTTGTTCTTTTATTAAACAAATTAAATAGCCTTATGTTATTTATCTTATTTACACGATGGCATGTCATTTCAGTCTCTACTTTATGGTCGCGCTCTCTGCATCACGCACAGCAGAGTTCCGCGCCGCTCCCACTCCCACTAGTATTTGTAAATATTAAGCCGCAAAACGACTATTTAAATATGAATTCTGCGTGTCTCTGTGTTAATGAACAGCGCAGACGTGTGGTTTTGTTTACTACTTGTACTGAAGGCCCTTGACCCTTGCGGTGATTTTAGCGTCTGCCATCTCACTAAATGAGGACATAAATACATGAACAACATCTCCAGAACTGATCTGAGAGTCACTTCATGAGCATTTGACCGTTTCATTTGAGTAAAACTATCCCCATATACAACATATTCACACAGAAATGTAAAGGTATTCACCGGCAACCCGTCAAAATAAAAGTTTGGTTTAACTTGAAGGCATTGCAACAGAAATATATTACTATTGTTCAGTCGAATGTATGTAATAGGCTGCTACTACTACTACTAAAATTATTAAAACCTTATTTTTAAGGTATAATCATACAATATTTCTTCAGTGTTTTAATTGTAATATTAAATTACCTTTATTTTCCAAAAAATAAAATTTGTTTAATTTTCATTACTTAAAAGATAGATTAAATTAATGTTTTATGCCTTAAAAATGTAAATACACAACACAGAATTTCTGAGCAAAAATCAAATAAATGAAACTTGTTTTTATGCTTTCAAATAATTAAACATGCTAAAACAGAATTTGGTTACAATAAAACGTAACATGTAATTCTTGTTAAACTTTTAATAAATTGATGTTAAATTGTTTAAGTTTCAGGATTTGAATTAATTAGACATGCTTTTTGATTAGTAAAATTTAATTTAACCATTAAAAAGGAGTCCAGAATTGTTTTTAAAAAAACTGAATACCCCCCCTCCCCTTTTCTTTTAAAGTTAAAAATTAACTTTTTTCTTATAAAAATGTGTGTCTGTAAATCTTGCGTCAACTCTGTTACCGTACCATACTTTGCCTTAAATTAGTGGAATTATCTCCCACAACTATATAAGATACAGGAAATTATGTCACTTTCCCTCACTGTTAAGATCTGAAGCACTGAAAAGTCTATGTGCTCTCTCTAAGAAAATATTTGAATCTAAAATTTCTTACACCAAGAGTTATTATACAAAGTGTCAAATCTGTTACCACAATATCAAAAGGAAAACAGATTTTTTCATTGATCACACTTTGTGTTATTTAAAAGTCTTTTAATCATGATTTCATTAGTGTCATGTGCTCTTAGCATTTACGCTAGCAAGTGGAGTTTTTTGGCAAATAATACAGAAAATTGTCAATTCTGTTACTGTCCAACTCTGTTACCAAGGTAGAGTAACAATGCTGACAATGCTGTAACAGAATTGCCAGTCCATCTGACCAGTTGTCAATTCTGTTACCTTACAATTCTGTTACTTAAAGGGTCAACTCTGTTTATGAACTATTTTCACAAAAACAATCAATTTGTTTAAAATTCTAATAAACATTATTGATTTATTTTTGCACCCTTATAATATTTCAACAACTTTTCTTTTTTTAACTGGATATTGTATATAATACATTTTCAGATGAAAAAATATTTGCTCCAAGTGGACGGTGCCGCAAAACGACTATTTAAATATGAATTCTGCGTGTCTCTGTGTTAATGAACAGCGCAGACGTGTGGTTTTGTTTACTACTTGTACTGAAGGCCCTTGACCCTTGCGGTGATTTTAGCGTCTGCCATCTCACTAAATGAGGACATAAATACATGAACAACATCTCCAGAACTGATCTGAGAGTCACTTCATGAGCATTTGACCGTTTCATTTGAGTAAAACTATCCCCATATACAACATATTCACACAGAAATGTAAAGGTATTCACCGGCAACCCGTCAAAATAAAAGTTTGGTTTAACTTGAAGGCATTGCAACAGAAATATATTACTATTGTTCAGTCGAATGTATGTAATAGGCTGCTACTACTACTACTAAAATTATTAAAACCTTATTTTTAAGGTATAATCATACAATATTTCTTCAGTGTTTTAGAATCTAAAATTTCTTACACCAAGAGTTATTATACAAAGTGTCAAATCTGTTACCACAATATCAAAAGGAAAACAGATTTTTTCATTGATCACACTTTGTGTTATTTAAAAGTCTTTTAATCATGATTTCATTAGTGTCATGTGCTCTTAGCATTTACGCTAGCAAGTGGAGTTTTTTGGCAAATAATACAGAAAATTGTCAATTCTGTTACTGTCCAACTCTGTTACCAAGGTAGAGTAACAATGCTGACAATGCTGTAACAGAATTGCCAGTCCATCTGACCAGTTGTCAATTCTGTTACCTTACAATTCTGTTACTTAAAGGGTCAACTCTGTTTATGAACTATTTTCACAAAAACAATCAATTTGTTTAAAATTCTAATAAACATTATTGATTTATTTTTGCACCCTTATAATATTTCAACAACTTTTCTTTTTTTAACTGGATATTGTATATAATACATTTTCAGATGAAAAATATTTGCTCCAAGTGGACGGTTCTGTAAAGACATATTATAATTTTATTTTAAAGGTATGCATAGGTGAAATATTATCTCAGTTTCAAGTGATGGAATGTAAGGACCATTTGAAATTGAGATTGAGATTAAGGACCAGGTCTAATAAAACAAGAAGGATTTTTCCTGTTATGATTTATTATTTCTACACATTGGCTAATTTGTCCGTAACAGAGTTGACAAACAATACCATAAAGACATCTGTTTTTTCATTAAAAGTTTAAAAAAAAAAAGGAAGTAACTTGTGCTTGGCAAGCACTGAATTATTAAAATTAAATGTTTTCAATAAGATACTGAAAAAAAATCTGTTAGTGAAAAGGTTTTTTTCTTAACTTTCTGCAATGCCAAATGTATCTCCAATTATAGAATCGCCCATGTACAGTTAAAAAAATTACCTTTGTATTCCTTCAGAATGAAACTAAGTCAATGTTTTACATAGATGTATGTGTATTTCAAATGCAGATGTTTTGCAAGAACCGATCAAAATGAATAAGTAAATAGCAAATAGCAGTGGCTGGGGACATCCTTAAAGGACAACATTTTAGCAATATTTAGGCTGTGTGTGGCAATGTTTTCCACTGCTAAAGCATACAGGAAGAGAATGCAGACACCCCTGAGACAAAGAGGCATTTGGTCACTGTACCCACCAAGCTGTTTCCTCCCATTCAGGGTTTACAGGAAAATGTCATTGTTCTCCAGGCAAGGCATGAAGTGATGTTGAAAAGATGGTCGCCAATTTTATTAGTGGTTGCCAAAACAGATACTATACAGACATTAACATCAATTTGCATGATTAACAGACAATAGCTTAATGCCCTCCTCCACCCTTTGCTAAAATTAAACGTGCACAACAAGGCATACTGAACATTGAAATAAGCCTGGTCTTTCCCTAGATACAGTTCTTCACCAGGATGTCAGCAACTTTCCTCAGGCCAGCTCCTTCCTCTTTCATTCTGTGTAACTGTGAATAACTGCGTGGAACATTAGAGACGTTCATGTGTTTATTGAAAGCCCTGTATGATTTCACAGCATGTCGGTGATGCTATATCATCATTACTCACATTCTTTAACCAAAACCAGTCTTGTGCGAACATTAAAGCGATAAATGACTGAAAGTGAGAAAACTGAGCTGAAAGATGGTTTCTACTGGTTTTACAGTCTGCATCTGGAGTGTGGAAGATGACTGCAAACAATGAGTTGTTGAGAATCTTGGGATGGCTTGGTAGGCCTTGGTAGGTAATTAAATGCGAAGACATATATATAGGTCTGCAGTTCATCTACAAATACATTTCCAAGATCTGCCATGGATTATTTTTGGTTCAACAGCAAAGAACAAGGGCAAACAGTGAACAAGACAGAAAATGTCATCTCCTCATGCAGCATAAGGTTTATGTCTGATGATGAAGAGAGGGAAATAGCAGGTTTTCCCTGGATGTAAGCCCCCTAACTAAACATTTGCCAGGATCTTGCTTAGATCTGCTCCACTCATGGGAGAGTTTCGCCCTCTAGTGGAACGGAACACTTTGTACTAAATGCAAAATTAAATTTTTCACGTTGCTCGTTCCCTCAAACGGTTTGCTCTCAAAACATGTCAAGTTCCACTAATGTGTCTTCTTAAAAAGATTTACTTGATTCAATTTTCAATTGAATGACCTCAAAGATACTAAAAATCTAATATCATGTGTCTGTTGAAAAAAACGGCATATGCTGGTTAGGTAGGCTATGTTTTGAAGCTGGGATGCTGGTTTGAGCTGGTCCTTTGCTGGTTTATGCTGGTCATGTGCTGGTCCTAAACTGGTCCGACCAGCTTAAAACCAGCACATGACCATCTAAGGACCAGTTTAAACCAGCATAAACCAGTAATGTACCAGCATAAACCAGCAAAGGACCAGCTCAAACCAGCATCCCAGCTTCAAAACATACCTAAGCAGCATATGCTGGTTTTTTCAACAAGGTGTAAATAAATTACAACTGAGCTGGGAGTGTTGGATATAACGGACGACATT
Organism: Sinocyclocheilus grahami; assembly: GCF_001515645.1. Taxonomy (NCBI): domain Eukaryota; kingdom Metazoa; phylum Chordata; class Actinopteri; order Cypriniformes; family Cyprinidae; genus Sinocyclocheilus; species Sinocyclocheilus grahami. Next base: position 467,602 of record NW_015505192.1, read on the forward strand.
GATACAAGATTTCATATTATTTTACGGCATGTTAACACGTATTGAACACATTGAAAATGGACAGTTGTTTTCTTTATTTTAGATTTTATTTCACTCACATTTCATATAAAACTTTGTATGTTTTGTCTCCTCTGTAGGCAACAGTTAGCATAAGTCACTCTTACAACGTACAATTCAACTCCATTCAGCCTTATTACTAAAGCACCTCTAACACACACACACACAAAACAAACAGACATAATCACATACAATCATAATGTAAGTTGGTTTTTAGTTACTGTAGTGGTCTCAAATCGGAGTACTTAAAAAGGAGGTGATATGGAAAACAAAAATATATCGGATTAAAAAGATACTTCGCGTTACAGCTCCAAGTACATTAGCATGTGCGATATTTAAGCCTCCTTTTTAAAGGCATTAGGTTTTAGACCACTGGATGGGTAGATGTTTATGTCAAATTTTTTTTTACAACAAACAAGACTGACTCTCGGTCTACCATGTTTTGGTCACTAGCAGGCCCTTTGACCACCATTTTTAAGGATACGTCAGTTTCTAGCTCAGACACTGCTACAGACGAAACTCATTTGAGTGCAGAAATGTGTGGAGGTGGCATATATTTCCACATGTTCAACATAAAAACAGAAATAAAACACACATAAACAATACATTAAGATCATTCAGTAAACTGAGACGAAGAGACATGTTAACATACAATGAGGCAAAAACCAATTAAGAAAAAAAACAGTTATAAACAGTAACAGTATAAAACAAAATCCTTCTTGTTTGATTGGTCATTTGCAAAATTGTTGCAGATTTAGATTTGAATCAAACTTAATGCTTGGAGCTTTACAATGTTAAGTCATGAGGGTGCAATCATGCTCACAAATTCATGATTAACCTCACATGCTCCATTCTAGCTAATGTAATCACATAATGAAGCATCTACTTTACTCATGAATTAAGGGTGTTGTAAGGGTGAGTAAACTTGAAGCAGAGAGATAACAGCAACATTTGCATTTACAACCATGTGTGGATTTTTAACATTTCTTTTTTCTCTCTCTACATATATTCTAAATACAGTGTTAATATTAATATGTAAAAACTAAAATAAGAGCACCTTTTGAAATATGATGACCCCATACTGCACTCAGAAACATAGGTTCATCTCACAAATCAGCATCAATCTTTCTGGCACACGTACAAATACTCATACACACTGCAAAATGACAATTTTTTTATGGGTTTCTTACATTTAAATAATTTAGCAACATCACAGAACTCATACTATTTGAAGACACCATTTTGTTTCATGTAACCATTCAAATTATTACTTTGTCTTTAACATTAAACAGAAGTGAACTTACGCATCTTACGTAAAATTTTCACCAACATTATTCATATTCTAAAACAAGAGGGATGAGAGAGGAATGGACTATAAAAATGCAACAGGGAAGAACAGTAAGGATAACGAAGCGAGATAGATGGTCTTCACAGGGTTTAAATGCAGGTTTGGACATTAAAAATTGGGTGCACTGTTGACGAAATTAAAATCAGCCTAACTTGTAATGTTACTTAAATACAATGACTGGTTAAAACTGTGGGTTTAAATGTTGAACTTATATGGGTCACAATCTCACAAAATGTGTTATTACATTTTTAAAATATAAAGTCAATTCTTGCATTGTGTCATTGTAAATTAACCACATTTTCACCCAAAATTCTTATTACAGTAAAAAAAAAAAAAAGTAATTACAAAATAAGTTTTTTTTGCCTTTTTTTCTCTTTTGAGATGTGAACTGGACGTGTTTTCATGAGATTCACCCATACAATCTCTTCTGTGATCTTTAAAGGCTTGATGTGCAATAAATGTGTATGATCTCATTCACTCCTGAAAAATTAAAACACCCCAAAAAAAAAAAAAAAAAAAAAAAACAAAAA
>NW_015505192.1:469680-491600 GCF_001515645.1 Sinocyclocheilus grahami
TTTTGTCTATTTCCCCCCTAAAAAATAAAAACCCCCAAAAAAAAAAAAAAAAAAAATATCATAAATGATTGTAGATGACAAAACTCACACACATTGTCCTCGCCCTAACAATACAAAGCAGTGGTACACAAATAAACGTCCATGAACTGGGACGGTAGGCTACAGCTTCAAATGGTGTCAGGTCAAGACTATGATAAATCAGTAAAGAACTGCTGTGCAAATTAATTGCACATTCATTTATCCTCCTGATCCCCTCTCAGCAAGTTCAAACGAATCAAGTTTTCAACGTGCATACAGAGAACAAGCAGCTTTTTCACTCATCTTCATGCTAGCTCTTAGCAAAACACTTGTACAGTACATGAAAACCAAGTATTTCCAGGATTGTTGGGTCTATTCACAGGAAGGATGCTACAAACAACACCCTCTTCTAAAATTAGCAACCCCTTCTCTTAACGTTAGCACTGAGTTAGCATTAGCCATATGAATATTACTAAGGTTGCATTCACGCGCTGGAAGAATTACAGGATTCCGAGAATTGGAAACTATTCAAGGCCTTTGGAATCTTTTGCAATCCCAACTCTGGAACTTATTCATTTTATAAAAGCTCCATTCCAAGGTTAATGTAGTGATTTTTTTTTTGTTATAAGCAACAAAGCTGTGCGTGAATACATTTTGGCGTTATGAGCATTGTCACAGAAACGGAGTTTGAACAGCTGAGAGTTGTCATCTCATAACTGTGGTAATTCTAACAACACATGAACATAGCGTTAGCATATACCCTTCCTGACAGTGCCAATTAGTTGTTGGGGTGCAGTATCGGAAACTCTACAAACTGGAAAGGCCATACAAAGGCGCTGGATAATCCCGAAAATGCTTGTTCCTCGACATAAAGGCCACTTTTTTCCCCACTAGTATCAAGTAATAAACGGATACCATATTGGAAAAACAAACACTTGTTGTCACATCAGGATCTCTGCTTTTCTTGAGTTTATTTTTTCATTTTTTAAATAAATTATTCTATTTTTCTGTTTTTTAATAACTTATTTTACCATGGACAACCTACTTCAAACACAGTACATGCTTATCTCCAGCTAAATTGGATACAAACCCATGAAGGTAACTTGTTTCTTTAACATGTAATAACATTATGCAGTCATGTAACGTATCGCACTGTGTGGAGTAGGCTCTCTTTGAATTTAATGACTAACTTGTGCAAAACATCTGCAGAGGTGATGGGCTCTACACTTCTGGAGGAAGTTGTACTGCCTTTTCATCCAGTGACAGGCACGTCTCGAGGCATTCCCTCTCATTCGAGGCCTGTTCAGGACAAAGTTGTTCTTCGTCCCCATTCTCGAGAGGTGGAGGTACTTCGACAGACAAGCTCTTGGCCGAATCCTGCCCGCAGGTTTCTTGTTTTTGCCGATCACTCTCCATATCTGGATCCCCACCTTCGCTCACCACCTCCTCTACTTGCGCAGGAAGTGTCTCAAAGGCTGCTGTCTCTACATGACCTACCTGATAATAGAGGACAGAAGCAGGATCTTTGAGCAGCCTCTGCTCGGTCTGTTCATCTGCATGGTTCTCTGTAATACACAGCAGAGTGGCACCTTCAGGAAAAGGCCCTTCTAGAAGGACACCCTCAACACCTTCCATGCCCTCCATCCCAGCCTGGCTGGTGAGGGTGCCCTGCAGGAGGCAAAGGGTTGGGTCAGTGGTCTGCGCCTCCTCAACCAGCTGCTCTTCTTGTTCCAGTCTCCTTTCCCATTCCTCCGCACTCTGTAGGTGAAGCACAGCTGTTTCATTCTCACGCTCCAGGCTGTCGCACTGCTCCTCTTGCAGCTCCTGAACACATTGGCTTTCTACCTCCACATCCGAGTCCAAGGGAGAAAGAGACAGAGATGGCGAGGAGACTAACTCCGTCTCTTCCCCACAATCCTCTCCAGACCTTACACCCAACAGGCTTCTCTTTTCCAGGTCAAGTTTCATGATAGTGTGAAGATAGTGGGTACGCACACGAAGAGGGTTGAACTCAATGCGGCCAGCTGTATTACCACAACCGTCACGGGTGCAGCCACATGGGAAGGACATCCGATCCACCTTTGGAACATGGTACAAGAGAAAGAGCATGTCTTTTATTTGAATAGGCTAACAGACCAAATTAGGGGTGTCTGATCCTGATTTTGGAGGACAACCTTCCAGCATAGTTTAGCTCCAGTCCCAATTAAACACACCTGAACCAGCAACTCAAGTTCCTCAGGATCACTAGAAACATTCAGGCAGGTGTGCTCGAGCTAAACTCTACAGGATGGTGGCCCTCAAGGAGCAGCATGGTACACCCCTGAGCGAACTGGACACAACTTGATAAAAAAAAAAGTTTAACTTCTGAGACTACCAAGTGCCGTACCTGGCACTTAATTCCAGCTTGGCTGCATCCGCAGTGCCGAGGGTCACAGTAGAAGCGGCAGTCACAACCACACTCCTCCCGGGACAAACGTATGGCACGCAGCTCAGCCTTTTCTCTGGCATCTATACAGGCAATTCCTGAGGCCCTCAGTAGTGCCCGACGCCTCTTGGTTGGAAGAGGCTGCAGGAAGAAGCAATCGTCCACCTCTACACTCTCAACGTTGAGATCCTCATCAGATATGTCATCCAGGGTAAGCAACTCGGCTTCGGGGCAATCCACAGTTCCATTCCGTGTCAGCTGGGAAAAGTCAGGTAAAAGAGATCTTAAAATCAAAACAAAATGGCTACTCTACTGCAAAAGCAGAATCCTGTAGGAACAACAGAAGCTAGAACAGAACAATGACAAACAACTAACCTTTAACTTGCGAGCATTGAGTTTTTCTTGCCGTAGGTGTTGACGCAGCACATGCTTGTGGCTGCTCTCTTGTTCTCGTGCAAACTCGCCAAGGGTGTAATGTCGTATAGCACAGTGATGGCGTGCCATGCCCAGGGAGCTACCACCCTGACTGGGCACACTGGTAAAGCCCTGTCTTCTGGAGAAGTAATAGACTGTCACTGCGTCAAAGCATACCTGCTTACGACCTAAAGATGCTTTGTGTCTTCTGAGAATGGAGTGGGCTACAGAAACAAGATAAAGAGATACTGTTAACAATAATGTTTTGGTCTATTGCTTTAGTACTCAACCTACGCCTCCTTAAATGACAATATTGTGGTTCAAACGAAATCTCACTTTATCCCAAAATGGTGTTTAAAGGGGTCATATGATGCTGCTAAAAAGAACATTATTTGGTGTAATGAAATATGTTTATGCAGTTTAAAGTTCAAACAACACATTATTTTCCACATACTGTACATTATTGTTTCTCCTCTATGCCCCGCCTTTCTGAAAGGACATGATTTTTACAAAGCTCATCGGTCTGAAAAAGCGAGGTGTGCTCTGATTGGCCAGCTATCCAGTGTGTTGTGATTGGCTGAATTCCTCAAGCGTGTGATGGAAATGTTACGTCCCTTACCATATTGTGATGCCTGCGGCAACCACATGCGACGACCCCGGGCTGGACTCCGCTTCGTCCACGGTGAAAGCCGATCCGGCGATCGACAGCACGAAGTTGAAGTATTTCCTCAGCGACCAGCACGGATCAGCTCCAGGCATGACGAAGCGATATCGTCCTCTTTTGGAAGGCCAAACAAAGTAGTTTCGCTTTCACAACGAAACACAGTGCCTTCACGACATGGCGGCAGCGGCAACAATACTACAGCGAGAATAAAAGTTACGCCTTCTTTCTTTGCGTGAACATTTGGGCAGCGTTATGCAAATCTTCCCAGATAGTGACGTAGGTATGTGGGGGCGTGTTAGAACGAGCCATTTTAGGTAGGTGTGGCTGACTCTTAACTTTTATAAAGAATATCTCTTTGGACTTTAGTCTTTGCAACTTTACAGATCTTCTATATGCACCAAGAGCTTGTAACACTCCAAAGAGAAAGGAAAACTTGAAATCGCATCATATGACCCCTTTAAGAGTTTTTCATCTCAAGGTTTGCTGCATTAGCCACAATGACCAAGTAAGACGTGTCCCTGAAACAATATTCTTTGTTGGTCCTTGAACAACATTTCTATAAAGGAAAACTAAACCTTACTCCGACCCCTATTCATAACCTATTACTAACATCTGTTGGAAATAATGAATTGTTAAGTATATATTTCTCTATAGCTATAAGACTAACCCTAACCTTAAACCTACACCTAAATCTGATTGTTTAAAAGCATTGTTGCTCCATTCCGACAAGGATGTTGGTCCAGAAACATCTATGGATGAGGGTCTTGTAGCTCTTACAAACAAAAGAGAACTGCCAACTTGGTTGAAGAACTGGCTCAAGAGGTTATCATGGTCCACAGACTTAATAGTATATTTCTGAAAGGGTACCTATGTGTAAAACTAAGTAAATAAGCTAAGTAAGAAGCTGTTGCACTTTACACTGAAATGTTATGATTTGCAACTGCTGCAATAGTGAAAATGTAATATGTGGAATTAGCTCAGGGGCTAGGAACAAAATAAAACGCAGGGAAATTGTTTGAGCTCCTTCATAACTTATGGCCAGGAAGTTGTTATAATAATGAAATTATAAGACTAACTTGTGGTGTGTTCTTACGTGTGAGAGAGCTGGAGGGAGCATTGAGACTGTCGCAGCTATCAGCGCTGTCACTGCTAGAGATGTCATCATCCGAATCTTTGGGTGTGGAACACGGCGAGCCGCTGTCCACCTCCTCGAATCTGCGCTTCAGGCCACGAGATGACACTGTCTCCATGGAAACACTGCGTCTGGAGGCATTACAAGTAGGTACAAGCTTTGTCCGACAGACTGAAGGAATATTACTGGCAAAATTAAAAAACATGAACAATCATGACTTAAGAGTGTGCATAGCCAGTAGGATATGCATGTCCAAGAGTGGCATTTTTACTCAAGAAACGCTTTTGAATGCACTTTCATACAAGTTATATAATACCCAACCAAAAATACTAGATGGATACCCTCTCCCCCCCACAAAAAAAAAAAAAACACCTAATGCTTATTCCAAAATCTACCGTCAGTTTTGTCAATGAACAATATATGTTTTCTGATTTCAAATATTTTTTTTGTGAATCAATTTGGTGCATATCTTAATTGCTTATATTGTAATATTATAAGTATTCTATATATAGTTTTGACTATAAATAACATGAATAACTATTACCTTTTTAAAACCAAATCGTAATTGTTCAAATAGTGTTAAGTTAATGATTTTAAGTTTTACCAAATAAATAAATTAAATAATGAATTAACACTATTGAAAGGAAAAACAACGTGAAACTTGGCCAGTAACAGAGATTAATCAACACCTGCAGTGCTGAATAAAAATACCTCATTCTGGAGGTCAGAGTGACCAAATATGTGACCCTGGACCACAAAACCAGTCTCAAGTCACTGGGGTATATTTGTAGCAATAGCCAAAAATACATATTATGGGTCAAAATTATCGATTTTTCTTTTATGCCAAAACTCATTAGGATATTAAATAAAAATCATGTTCCATGAAGATATTTTGTAAATTTCCAACCGTAAATATATTCAAACTTAATTTTTGATTAGTAATATGCATTGCTAAGAACTTCAATTGGACAACTTTAAAGGTGATTTTCTCAATATTTAGATTTTTTTTCATCCTCAGATTCCAGATTTTCAAATAGTTGCATCTCGGTCAAATATTGTCCTATGCTTATTTTTTCAGCTTTCAGATGATGTACAAGTCTCAATTTTGAAAAATTGACACTTGTGACTGGTTTTGTGGTCCAGGGTCACATATAACATAAAAATACAATCAAAAAAGGCCACATTCAACAATCTGGAAGCTTATGCAACATCACCTATTCTGCTACCTAATCCTTGACATTCGCTTTCTCCATCCAGCATGAAAGTCCTGCTTAAAAACCATGAAGCCTGCAAACATCACCATGGTAACTGGTTTAAAGCAATAGCCATGGAAAAACTGCATCCACATTTTGGGTCTCTTTCACCCCCATTAAAACCGTTGGAACCTTACAAACAACAAGCCTTTGCAAGCCAATGACAAGACCGGTTCAGTCTTACCAGAGAGGTCACACAAGCCCGAGTCGGGATGTTTGATCAGACCACCTCCTTAGCCCGAGGGAGCTGTGTAATACAACTGCTTTGAGCGGCTCCATGCCTGATTTTCTTCATGATTAAGCACTATTTTTAAACAGTCAGTGGCTTTTTGCCGGGTTAAATGAGAACAGTTTGGCGGTGGCTTTGAGGAAAGGTCGACTTTTTCCATGTGAAGGAGAAAAAAGATGACTTGGGAATTATGACTGACAATTAAACTCAAAGCATAATGGATTTAGTCCCACAGATTTGTGAAATCCATAATAACTGGATTAGTTTTATGAACTCAAGATTACGAATGCTATGGAAATAGCATTAGCCTGACTCAGCTTGGGCATATGAATGTCTTATTTATTCATTTTTTTAATCATTCATTCAATAATCAGGCCGGGTAGCCTCGAATTCAAGCCACATACATGCCAATCACCTATCGCTGGCAAAGAACACGTTACGACCTTGAAACATCAAAAGCAGCTGCAACAAACATCAGGATGATGAAATGAACAAGATGCCCGATTGAGTATACGCTGCTTTACACATCAGTGTATGACACACAGGGCGCTGCGTATCCATAGAAACAAGAAATGCTAAGAAACAAGTCCATTTTTGCTTGCTTTGTACCTCGCTTTCATGCGTACCTTCTATAATTAATGCTACCGTGGTGATGCAGTAAAATACACAGAAATGATGTGGTGATGTACATGTAAGCTGCTAGCAAATAATACAGTACGCCAATTACTGTGCATTCAGTGAAGCGTGCCAAGATTTCTTCTCCGACTCGGAGCCAAACTTAGAGCATGTCACTACTATTGGACACCATCATGTGCACTCACAGAGTGTCTTAAAAGCGTATATGCATATGGTAACACAATACAATTACATACATCCAAGTACTAAAACTAGTCACATATGCAACTAACTGGCAGTTAATCCAGGTAACATCAATCTAAAACACTTTTCTAGATGTAAAGAAGTAATCAATCAGTCCTTGATTTGTGAGTTATGATCATTGGCAAGTGGAAAGAGGCTTTTAAAAGCACTCCACTGTATCGTAAAAATGGCAGGACTAGATATGGGCCTCAAACAGAACATTTAACCCAATGCACATCAAATAACTGTGAAACGAACATTATGCAGAGGTGTATGTAGGATAAGAACATGTTTGCAGACAAACTAACTAGTTTCTGAATGCAGCACAGGTCATTTAAACGCAGGGATGCAACTGCGAAGCTGAAATATGTTTGCAGATCTCCTGGCAGAATCCTGTGGTCTATTTGAGGCGGACAGAAAGCGTGAATAATTACCTTACAGTACTGACTACACATCAGCTTGTTTGACTAGTCTGCACTGAAATAGCTTGTCCTAGACATATGACACATAAACATCACGTCTTTCTTTTCCAGCACCGACAAAATCTGCATAGGTGACATTGCAATTTCTGGAAATGCAAACATTATTCCCATTCCATGGACGCATCCATGCACCATTTCCATGCACAACCAGCAGATGGAATTTAAAGAGGTTTATCAATAGAAAAAGAAAAAGTGGAGGGTTTAGCATCACACTTTGCACTATAGTGTCCATGTTACTAGAAATAATTATTTTAGCAATAATATGCATTTACAAAACAGGTACATCATAAAATATGAACACTATTGTAAAGCATGACCGCATCAGGCTGTGGTATAATTTATTCCTTTAAACTAACTAGTATATAATTTTATTTTAATAGTATTTAAGAAAGAATAGTAAAGGAACAAATTGCAAATATTTGTCAGTTAATTCTATTGAGATCTAGAGTTCTGTGTTTTAATTGAATTTTAACTGTCATTTGTATTTATTCATCATTTTATTGTATTATGGTATTTGTTGGTATTTATAGTAGTAACTATTCAAATAGTTAGGGACTTCATGCAATGATACTATTTATTAGAGTATCCATTGCATGATTTATTATTGTAGCATGTATTACAGCTATTACTAGTTTTATCTTACAAGTTCACTAAAAGTAGCCATTGTGACTAGTGAAAGAAATGTCACTCGTAACAAATGGTATATGTAAAAGTGCCTCAAACTAGCATGTCTAACAATTAAGTACTAGTGATTCTGGTACAAATATTAGTGACTAAGAAGTACCTAATGAAGTACTAGCAACAAATCCAGTAAAATATTAAGAGGTGAAGCACATATTTCTATAGAATGCTATTACAAAAATGGTTACCAGTACTAGATCAATAGCTAGTAGCAGAGAAAGAGTGTGTAATGAAACAGTACTAGTAAAATAAGTACTAACTAGTAGACTAAGTGCTAGAGAAACATAATTAGACACTAGTTAGTTTAAAGGAATATGCCTAAATGATGAAAAGGCTTGCCACAATAGATGACACATCACATATGATCTATCCCGTGATTTGATATTCTTTACTGGAAAACGCAGAGGGTCTTATGACAGAGCAGAAAATGTCATGCTGTGTTGCAACCGGTCCAATGATCAACCCATTTTTCCTCGTAGGCTGGGCTGTATGGGAAAGACAGGCAGAAGTGAAACACAAAACCTTTCTCATAGGCTTACCTTGGGCAGAAATAGAGAGCCTTTAACCCGGCGAAGCTGTCGCTCGATCAGTGCTTCCTTAATTTGGATGGTTCTTTTCTTTGGGGATTTTGAGCCTATTTCAGTTTTAGACTTGCACAAGGTTACTAGATGACAGACAAAAGCGACTTCAGCCCATCGAAATGGCCAGACCAATAGAGAAATAGCAGTTTCTTCACGAAGATATAGTGATGTCCGAACATTTAAGCATCGTAAACAATAGATATTAGTCTGGACATAGACTATAAATGGTGGTTTTGTGTATCAAGAAGGCTATGCGGGCATTCAACGTTGCAGCCAAGCAACTCTGTAAAAATTAAAAACGGGGCAGACAAGGACCATTTTCAATAAAAATTACTAATCCCGGAGCAGATGCATCCAATAAATGCAGATAAAATCTCTAGGTGATCCTTAAAAATGCCTGCATTCAAAAAGACCAAATAGAGCCGAGCCTTCGGGGGGGTTTTTTTCCTCCGGATAGGTGGTTGTGTTCTGCGCTATGTTTAGACAAATCGCAACGTTATATTTCCACCCCGAAGGAAAGAAAAAAACTAAAATGATGTGTAGTATCTGTCGGCCCGAGGACCCTATGGCCCTCACTTCTGCCCCGGTTTGTTACAATGTAACAATAGAGGAAAGAATGCCGCACGGGACACATATATATACTTATTGTGACGTCATGGACGTGCCGGCGACGTAAGGGTTGCCGGGAAATGTAGTTCTAGAGTGCCTTTTGTTAGCATGGGAAGCTATGCTGTCTTCCTCGACAGGAAAACGGATATTGTTTCTCTGAGTGGTTATATTTGGGAACAAGGCGTGTAAAGCAATAAAGGGCAACTGTATCGCAAACAAACGTCCCATTTGTGACATTTACGCTAGGCTAGCTGTGCCCATTTGTAGTCCTCGCTTCGTTTTTTTTTTTTGACAGCTCGGTTTCCATGGAAACTAAGTGGGCCGTTTTTAAACTGCAGTCAAACACTATTAGCAAGAGACTGATAATGAAAAATAAATTACAAGTATAAAAATATAGTTGGGTAAATCTCACAAAGTCTGTTAAGAACATGCTGGGGTCACATTTCGTCTTGAAACTCAATCTGTACATCACAGAACTTTGTTATAGTGCATTCATGCTGATTTACATACAAATATTGTAAGTTATATTAGTCATTTTATGATTTTATTTTTAATTGTCATAAAAAATAATGTTTTTCATTTCCTTTATCCAAAATATAGATCCATTGATTGAGGTGAAATGTTAAACAGGTAAATTTTTGTGAAATTCACCCAGGTAACCAAGGACTTTTGAAGCGTTTTCACGTTATAAATGCCCATTAAGTGCTTAAAATTGTTGTACCCATAGGGTTGAGTGAGAAAAAAGTTAATGCCACATAAAAAAAATAAATAAATACATTTTAAAAACAGCTTGTTTCAAGGCAGGTCATTTTAATAATTGCAATGACATGGTAAAGGGTCACAACAGACAATACCTCACGTCTTTACCATCTTGGTCTGGTTTGTGTCTAGCACTAACCACGGCTACCATTTCTCATGCAGTGCAATGTTTCTCCCCTTTACCCGACCTGAAAGATTAGTACATCAGTGGTCATATCCAAAAGGAAACAAAAAGAAAGTAAATCATGATCTCTCTTATACCATAAAATAGTGCTCTGGCAAAGTCTGACATTTGTAAAAACTATACAATGCAATGATGAAAAAATTTAAGGGGGGAGAGGTGTTAAGCACAATGTTAAAAAAAATCTAATAAAAGACGCACATATATAATGCCCACTGCTGCCGATCATCTCCTGCCTGTAAAATGACGTGCATTTGCAGCAACACCTGAAAAATCATCAGGGATCAAAGCTAATGAACCTAATATAATGTCCAACAGTCACAGTCTCGTCCACAAGGTTTAAGAAATCAACAATTAACTTATGAAAAGCATCATTCACGCAGCAATGCTTTAGTCAAGCCGCTCGCCGTGAACCTGCCAAAAAATCTTAACTTGGCAGTACAGAGGGAATTTTATTCATTCTGTCCCTCACAACATCTGTGATCATATCAAGATCATTCGCTAAAATTGGGGTGACAATATAAGAATGGGACTGCCTACTTTTTCCCACAGGTAAGAGAACTGACGACAACGTTCATCATGAACTGAGGCAATTTCATAAGTGTCCTGGAAATCTCTGGGCCTACCAGCGACATAAACTTCCACTTTTGTTGTTAAGAAAGCATGTTTCACTTTTGTTGTTTATAAAGCATGTATTCATTGAGCCATGTGGACTGCACTTCACTTGGGACTGTAGCATAAGCAGCTAAACTACTCGGGGGTGGGGGGTGGGGGGGGGGGCACTGTATGCCTGCCAATTCTCTGTTTAAGCCGGTAAAGCCATAGCACATTATAAACATATTTTCTGCCTTTGATAATAGCAACAAAGCAAATTAATGCAAAGAAAGTTAGTAAAATAGAAATTCTGTAATTTGTTTTGCAAGTGTAAATGGGAAGGGGTGGCAGCACACACTCCATGGATAAAACAGTAAAGGTTTCAAAATACGTCAGGTGTCTTTTTTCCTTTCCCATGATCGCCTCCATTATAATTCCAAGCCAAAGCGATCTTCGGTAAGGTCCAGGAAGTGTGCAGGGAAGGGGCTGTGGGTTGAATCTTAAGAAAAAACATAAGGGGCCTGTTCACTCCCCCACATCCTTTGTTTTCACTTCAAAATGATGTGATAGCCATCGTTTGTTTCAGCTGCAAATTTAATCGAAAGAGTGCAAGTTATAAAACAGAGGTTACCTAGAAACAAGGACATGTGGGTTTAAACTTGTCAATACTTTGGGAAAAAAAAAAAACTGGCTTGCTTATACCTTTCATTGTGTCCAGGACAAAACACATCTCATCTTGAAAGTTCTGAATCATCTGTTTGAATGAGAACATAAAGATTACATCAGAAAAATAGAGAATAAGAGATATTACTTAAAGTCGCAATAAAACGGAAGTAGCCTCTTATCTTTTCTTCTGTATCGTGACAGACATCAGATTATCAAGATAAAAAAAATACAAATGTAGGATGGGGACTTGTTTCTGTCCATCGGCTGTTAATTGGATTTTAAGAAGTGAGCATTGAACTCAAAAATGAATGTGTGCGAACATGTAAAGAGAGAGAAGTACGACATGCATCACCAGAGAAAAGTCTGTCGTTTTCATGATATTTACTTTTCTAACACAAGTTCCTTGGTCTTATTGTGCACGTTACAACAACATGATCTGCCTCTGAAATGGTTTTTATTTTTAACTCACCAAGCCTTCTTATTTTACAACCCTATTATCCAAACATCAGGCTAAATTGATCCTTCGCAGGAATCTTTCTGCGGTTGAAACATGATACCTTCTGATGTTCATTCAAGTTTATTTCGTGCTATAACTAGTGAAGAGTAAGAGATGATCGGTTCACGTGTCTCTTGAACTGAGGTGCTACAGCGATCTGTCATGACACATTAAAGAGCCACAAAATGGTATTTATTGTTTGAATTTCTTACAAAATGACAAAAGACTTTTTCATACCAAAAGTAACCAGCTCTGTCTTGTCTGTTGGCATGTTTTCAGTGAACTCCATAAAACGGTTTTGAAAACTGTGAGTTGGCAAAAATTACAGTGCCTGCCATTGTAAAGACTGCAAGTCTATCTCTCAGCCTTGTTTTCATCCACGTTAAATTCAATATGCCGTCTAGCCTGACTAAGGTCTATTACTGATGGATAAAAATCAAGTGCGGTCTCTTTTTATCCCCACACTAGAGCTTTTGGCCCAAACCTCGTTGAATTTGGTTTTGCACACTTGGGTCCGTGTGGACTCCAGTGTGATACACAATTGGTATGAAAGCAATCTGCTCTTATTTGTGGAAATTAACTGCTATCGATGATGGATTGATGACGACCAATGCACTGCAAGCAGAAATGGCCTTAGGCGAGCAGCTTGCATCTCTTACAATGGATCTTCAGAACAAAGAAATTAAACAAAGTGTAAAAATAGCTTTAAGCTCGCCCTCTATTAAAGTAGCAATAGGGTTAACGTTGCATGGTTACAATCCTGGGATTACTATCATGCCTCATTGTTGTTGTGTCCTTGAATAAACTATTGCCTTCTAGGGACAGAGCCCAAAGGGACAACTTTAACATATGAATGTGTTAGAGGATGAATTTCAAAGTTCAAGAAAGCAAATTTCAACAGTAAACTGATCCTTGCCACGCCTGTTAAGTGACGGGAATGTTTTCATAGTGAGCACAGGTTAGTGCGCGAAAATCTAAACATTGAATTGCGCAGACATTTTTGTCAGCCATACCACTTAGACATAAATATATTTACTTAAGTAACCCCTAAGATTAAGTTCATATTTCAATAATTTAACAACACATTCACGGTTCCCTCTTGGTTAATTCTCAAATGACATGCAGGCAAACGGATTCAAATATTTAATCTTTTTTCAGTGAATGTTTAATCTTAATCGCTTTTTTTTAAATCATATACGGCTGCACAACGTGGCAAAAATAATTGCAATTAACAGTGATATGATTTCATCTCGTATGAAAATGTCTCCTATTGCTACTGCTGAAACCAACCAAGACCTCTTTCAGGGTCTTTTCTATTATTATTATTAGTTTTAACTTTAAAGACATCAATTATTATAAAATTATTAAAGACATTCATACAATACTGTTGTAAATTACTGTAATTTGATTATTATAAAATGGTTCTACACTACAAATTACCAATATTTGTCTTAAATGGATAGGTCACCAAAAAATACAAATTCTGTTGAAAATCGATGAAATGAAAAATTACTCGCCATTAAGCTGTTCCAAACCTGAATGGATTTCAACAGTTGTTGGTCTCTATTGACTTTATTTTATGTATTATTTTATACTATGGAAGTCATAAACTGTTTGGTTACCCACATTCTTCAAAATATCTTCTTTTATGTTTAACAGAAAAAAGGAACTCAAAGGTTTGGAACTTTAGGATGAGTAAATGATGACAGAATTTCATTACTGAGTGAACTATTCCTTTAAATACTTCATTTTCAAACATTCAAACCCTTGAAGATTTTAACATTTCAAATCTACAAGCTTACATTTTGGGGAATACTGGTGAAATTCTGTGAACTTCTGTCTACAAAAATGTTGGGAATTATGCAAATATGTAAATAAAGTGAACAGAGAGCACAATGGACAAAAAAAACTCTGAAGCACACAGTGCAAAAGACTATGCTTATCTAAATCATAGCCTTCGATTTGATAATTGCACTAAGCTATATTACGATTTCTATTTATTTTCATTAATTATACAGCCTCATTTATTTATTTCAATTTTACATTCCATTTAAACATTAGCTTTTTATCAACTCAAGAACCTCCTGCACTTCACTTATGAATCCCTTAGGGTTTCACGAACCACATTTGGGAAGCTCTGGCCTAAACACTGAAGAAAAAGAAAGCCTGTAGAAGCCCTCACCTCATCACTGACTAACACATGGATACCAGTCGGTCCCTGCTTGAAGATCTGACTGATCTGGCGTGGAGAGATGCTGAAGAGCTGAGCCAACTTTTCTGTCAGTTCCACAGCTGTTAACTCATCCAGATAGATGGCATGATACACTAAGATGAGGGTAAAGAAACATGAGATGTTAACCAACAAATCATAGCAGAAAAAAAAGGAAACACTAAATAACATAAGTTCTAAGGGATACAAATCTAAAAAAAAAAAAAACACCTGACAACATGAAATCAATACTCTGTTTATTTTCCCAGATTATTTGACCCCATTTACCACATATCCTAGGTCTTATTGTGCACGAGTCATAAGTACACATTATTCTAAAGAAAAAAAGCATTGCTGCCTCTAAAAAGCTTTTGTATTTTGCTGACATAACCAGGCCATGCAGGTAAGGAAAAAAATGATTACATAATAATATCATAGCCTAACATTTCATTCCTACAAATACTTTAAGCACAACTGTAATCAAGTTTGATCTTGATATAGTTGATGTTAAATTCACCGAAGAATGTGTTGCTAGACCCGTCTCCGTTCTCATGTTTCTGGTGCTGTTCACGAGTCTGTTGTTGGGACTCCTGGCACACATAGATGGTGAGCCTTGGACGGACCACCCTATACAAAAATGTACACAGTATAAATGCTGGTTCATAATATGTAAACATCAACAGTCAAGAAAAAAGCAAAACATGGAAGCTGAACAGAAGGATGCTTATAAATGCACAAATGTGATGAATCACCGTTTCCACAAAATACTAGGCAGCACAACTGTTTTTCTGCAATGGCTGCTGAAAATTCAGCTTTGCTATCACAGAAATAACTGACATTTTAAAAAGTACAATAGAAGACAATTATTTTACAATATTGTTGTCTTTACTGCATTTTTGATCTAATAAATGCAGCCTTGGTGAGCAGAGGAGACCACTGCGTGTGTTACATATATGTAATATAGTGTTGTTCTAGTATCATTAAGACACTATTAGAGTTTTGTTTTTTAATTTTGAATGAGCTTTATATCCGAGTTTGATTTTTATATTTTTGGTTTTGAAATACATTTTAGTTAAAAGTTTTAGTAATTTTGGTGTGTGTTTTGACTTCTTTTTAGATTTGTTTTTTTAAGCATGCATGCCTGTATATTTTTATTTTGTTTCAGCTAATGTTTTATTTAATGTAATTCAATTTTATTTAAAGTAACATAAATGTATTATGGTTTTAATTTTTGTTAACTAAAATATCCCTGGCTGTAACAGACTCTTACCGTCCTTTGAGTGCATTAAATAGCCGAATGCCATCAGCAGGTCCACAGATCTGGATGACATCCTCTCGGGTCAGTTTTAGCAGATCGGCCCCTGAGTAACATCAAAGGACAGTTAACACACTCACAATAGGATTTTTTTCATACTACACTAAAAGGCAATATTGAATAAAGAGGCATATTACATTTTTCTGAACACATTATGATAAGAGAATGAGATTGGAGAGCATGTGTCATCTGAATGAGAGTGATGTAAGGACCGGTGTGGCACTGTATGGTTGCTGAGTGAGCAAAAGCCTGATGTGAGAGCTGTATGGAATGTGATGCACACTTATGTAAGCCCGATCGTCCCTTTACCCGAGAAGTTTGAGAAGAGACGGCCGAATGGTGAAAAACGGTTTCTATGGAGCCACTGCTGTGCTTCCTGTGGCGTTGCCGTGGGCAACAGATTCTGTTTGTTCGGGGGCAAAGAGAAAGGACAAAATAGGCCTTAGCACACTGACCACAAACTGATCATAATCAGTCTGTTTTTCCATTGTATAGTTCCTGTACTGAAGTCAGACACTCCCCCTTAAACTGTCTGGACTCACTGAACCCATTTCAAACCTTCATTAACAGATTAACTTAAAATCCTTTGCACACCAATCAAGTATTACCTTTGGCAAATAAACATTTCAACATATTCAAATTAGCAAATAAATGCATGTACCTGATTGCTTTCACTGTCTCTTCTAAGTAGGTGGGACGACAACTGTAAGGCAGAACGTCTCTCAGTTTTAAAATCTCAGATTGTCTCGAGTGTTATTATCTTGTTATGAGAAAGCATGTGGTGACTAGCGGTGCTTATATATTACGAACGAGAAAAAAAAAAAAAAACAACAACAATGGGCTAAAACCTCATGTAACATCAGCCTATAAACTAATGCAAAAATAATGTCATGTTTGGAGTCATTTTATCCATCAGTCAATCAACATACAATCATAAAAAAGCATGAGGGAATCCAAATCGATGTGTTAAAGAAAAAGTGCCAAACCAATTGATTATTGTAGATTAGCCTGTAAACTTTGATTTAAGGCTTTTTACATCTAATTTGGTCCCTGTATCTATACACTACTGTTCAAATATTTGGGGTCAGCAAGACATTTTTAAGTTTTTGAAAAAAGTCTCTTAAGCTCACCAAGGCTTTATTTATTTGATCAAAAATACAGTAAAAACAGGAATATTGTAAAAAATAATTACCATTTAAAATAAAACATTTTCTATTTGAATATATTTTAAAATGTCATTTATTCCTGTGATGGCAAAGCTGAATTTTCAGCAGCCATTACTTCAGTCTTCTTTGTCACTGTTATACATTTTTTTCAGTATATGAAGCATTTGTTTCAAATAAAAATCCTTTGTAACATAGCAAATGTCTTTACAGTCACTTTTGATCAATTTAAGGCATCATTGCTGAATAAATGTATTGATTTCTTTAAAAAATAAAAACCTAACTTAGCCCAAACGTTACCCTGAACAGTAGTGTATATGTTATTTTTAACAAAATATTTAAGGTTTGGCCAGTATGATATATATATATATATATATATATATATATCATATATATATTCTGATATATCTATATAGCAACAAAAAGCATGTTACAGCTATTTTATAATAGCAGCTGCAACGATATGAATGGAAACAAAGGGTCATTGATGCACTACTGTAGTGTTCTACTGACATTATTAATGTACATGGAAGCATGGAGCATGCCTTACACACACACACACACACAAACTATACTGAAAAGCAGCTATTAACCATCCCATTTCCAATACAGCTCAACTACTTAACTAGTTAAGTAGATATTAAGTTATGAACTAAATTAGTGATCGACCGATATTTATATTTTATAACCGATACCAATTATTTGCGTGTTTATGTCCCCGATAACCGATATGCAGAACCGTTATTTATTTACTGTTATAAAGTAATAGTCCATGCTTCACTTTGGTTTTTTCTCCTTTCAGTCATCTTTTAAAAAAAGTGTTGAAAATTAGCAGTCTTTCATGTTAAATTTAATCTTCATATTACAACAATAAAAAAAACATTTTATTTAAAGCATCAGCAGCAACACTAATATTAACAATAAGCAAAATAAATGTAGAAGGTCTAATGTTCTCAAATAGAGAAAATAAATAAAGGAACGGAGTCATAACTTCATTTTAAACTACAGTTTTAGTAGGTTTATAAGCGGTTTAATAGGACAAAGTGAAGAATAATTCACTGGATAATGTTAATTCACTGAATAATATTCTCTGGAATATTGAAATATAACAAACAAAACATCGTATTTTATTGCATTTCTCAACTGGCATGTTATATCAGAATTACTAATAATGTTTTTGTCGTTCTCCTGCTGACAGAACAGTTTATCTATGCATTTACACCTAACTATACTCAAACTGCGATCGCTCGTGGAGATAATAAATAATTAATTTCCATAGAGTTGTATCTATTTAGATATTTATTAGCGAAATAATGGTTATATAGTAAATGTTAATACAAATTAGGGTGTTTTAAACAAGTGAATCTTGTTAAAAGTTACACGCCGTGGCCGTGCTGCAGAATTTCCTGAGCAACAACCCAGTGAGTGAACAGCAATATGAAAGCGGCTTCACGAGACTAATGATGAGCATAAACAGACAGATAATAAAATTTAGCGCTTTTATTTCCAACATGCACTCATTCATGGCTGTATTATTTAATTAATGCAAAGTTACGTCTTTATTGGGAGAGGACTTGATGGATTATCTTAGCCTACGTGACTCCGACTTCATGAGACGATGAGCATATAGACAACAGAGAGCGAATTAAATACAGCACTTTTATTTCCAACATGCGCCCATTCATGGCTACATATTTTTAATTCACACAAAGTTACGTCTTTATTGGGACAGGACTTGACGGATTATCTTACGTGACTCTGTGAGTTCATCTCTATTTCTTTGAGCCAAGCTACATTTATGTAATAAATCTAATTTGTGCATTAATGGCTGTTATGTTCAATAAAGTTTACTAACTACAGTAAATCAAGTACCTGTGCACGCCGTTGTTGTTGCCTTGTTTCCCCTCAGACGCACTGCAATGTTGATCCTGCGCGCAATTCTCATAACATCCACAAGATGGCGGCATTTATCGGTGAATCCGATATTACAAAACCGATATCAGAGTATTGTAAAATGCTTAAATATCCGGAAAAATATCGGTAAATCGATATATCGGTCGATCTTGAAACTAAATCCCACACAAATGCAAATGGAACACAGATACATTTGCTTGTACAAACATTATATATTGTTCAAATGAGAAAATGCAGAATGTGTAAATGTTGTAAGAGAAGAAGCACACAAGAGAACACTGGAATGAATCTCACAAAGACCATGTCTCAGTGTAAGTATGAAGTAGTTTCATATCTCAAATGTATATCCTATATATGGACAGAGTGATGCTGATCCTAGAATGTCGTTTAATGAATGTTACTGAGAGCAGTGGATCTCAAATATGAGAGAAGACAAACACAGTCACACTCACATCTGCTAACAGTGCCACAGGCTCCGGCTGGTGATTGGGTGAACCATTTCTGCAAGACAAAACCATAAGCCATTAAACGAAAGTAAATCAGCACATGTTATTCTAAAGAAGACCAATGTTTGCATAGTCTTTTATCAAAATACAATAAATTGCTCTATTTTCCTATTCGATATTCTATTTAGCTTTAGCATTATAAAGCTCAGACAACGTTGACGAATGTGTCCTACCCTTCATTCACAGGAAAGCTGTTGTGGGAGCTGTTGAAACTTGGTGATGGGGAATTGTTGACGTATGTAATCTCAGGCCATGGAGAGCACTAGATAAATACAAAACACCAAATATCATCATATATTCAAATCAAGTGGAAAAAATTCTAAATATTAATTATAATAGAATCATTTAAAATAAAAAAACTAAAACTAAATTAATAAATTAAAATCTCTAACTATTATTAGAGACAAATTCAGTAATTTCAGGTAAATATTCATATCAAATCCAGGCTTTCCAGACAATAGAGAGCTGAATCAATACAGCACACACCAAAAATTATCACATATCAAATATCAATTTAAAAGATACAAATATAACAATAATATTACAAATATTATTTTACATAAAGTACAAATATGTTATAATAATATTAAAATGTCTAATATTAGAGATTCAATCATTAATTTTAACTATTCATGTCAAACCCATGCTTTCCAAGGAAGCTGATACACACCTCAGTGAGAATGGTGGTTTCATATGAAGGCTGGTATTTCTCCTTTTCCTGCGGTGCTCGCTTCTCCATTTTTTCTCTGTCTGTTTTCTGCTTTCTGTCCGCACCTTTAGGCTAAACAAACCTTGTATTATCATCTAATTTCCTAAGAAGATCTTGTTTTGGTTGCAAGATTGCACAAAAATTATGCTGCACTAATGAAAAACATTGTCACAGAAAATGTTTATCAGAGAAGGCCTCAGCCCACCTTAAAAACTTTGAATTGGCAGCTGGCAGAGTGCAGATGCTCAGTGTACTCCCCAGCCTCGTTCTCCTTGAAAGTGTCGATTTGAATACGGAACGGCACTCCCTTCTCTCCTCCATGCTTACGCATGGTGAACTCTGTGCTTATACAATGAACCTAAACAAAAAGGACAATAAGTAACAGTGAACGGTATTAAAAAACATAGAAAACTGTCTTTGTCAATGGAATCCAGTGTTGATTTAGACAGGCTTTGACTGTATGGACAAAAACAGTTGAAACATTCCTCAAAATATCTTCTTTTGTATTCCGTAGAAAGGAAGAAAGTCATGCAGGTTTGTAACATGAGGATGAGCAGTGCTTAATTTGTAAATTAATAATTGCCGGATCCAAAACAGCAATTAAAATGCGCTGTGACCGACCCTGAAAATACAACTTAAGTTTTCCCGGAACATTCAATGACATCAATAAACAGTGATGCCACAATTATAAGAGAGCATCGTTCACAAGTTTCTGCATTAACCTAACTAGGGCACAGCTTCAAACCCTGGGTCAAAAATGGGTTGCCAGGATGATTTTAGGAAAATGTATATCTAAGATACATAAAAATAACAATATTTGCTTTCATAAAAATAAAATTCAATCATAGTATAGGTATAAATATGCAAAAAATATCTGACTTAAATAAGTAACAGTTTTAATTAAAGTGCATCCTTGCTTTATTTTACAAAATCACAAATGTTCTGTTGTTATTTTGAGTGTGCAAAAATAAAAGTAAACACTTTGTGCTTTCGAATTATGTCTTACTCTTATCTGTATGACCAAAAATTTTGTAATTAATGTTTCAGCTGTTCGATCGCGCAGGCGCCTCACGCGCTCACGCGCTCACACACACACCACATATTCGAAACTTAAACATCGCAGTCTGTTCATTATCAAAATAAAATACAATAACTGGTCCACTTTGTATGCCAAGCACATTCATGCTCATGTGAAGATGATATTTCTGTCGATATACGAACGCGTGTGAAGTACAAAGTCACTACATTATAAATAATAGTTTCATTCAAATACATTGCGAATATGGAAACATTAGGATTTGTGCCAGAAGGGGTGTGCGATATATATATATCGTCTACGATAATATCGTAATTGTTGTTTAAACAATTACGATATTATATGCGAAATTGACATTATTGAGTATATCGCAAAAAAACAAACAAAAACACGCCCAGAGAGTGCACACATAAACTATGAGATAAGTTAGACTACTGCGCAAGCGTATTTAGAGTTCACATTTTCACTGCGTGATTTAGTCTATTAAAATACATTTAGATTTCCCCCAAAATTCAAGATAAGGTATGACTTATGTCTTTTATAAATATATCATCGGATATAGTTAATATTACACGAAGAATGAAGCTTTTCTCCAAATATCAGCACAATTGCAAATGTGATATTTATTTGATGAACAGTTCAGTAAACAAGAAGTTAATATTAAGTGACTTACATTTTAGACACAACAGTTCTTGTTTTTGCTGTACGTCACCAATAATTAGAGTTGCACCAAAATTCCGGCTGCCGAAAATTAGTTCACCCCTCAGGAATCACTTTTACGTGGTGTGACGCTCTATGTGTGTGTGCTCCGCTCGGTCGCTCCACTCATATACCGTTCATGCTCATCGGAACAGCAAAGTCCACTCGAAAAACGAGCCGACAGGAAACATCTATATAGTACCGTATTGTTTCTGTTTGCAATAGCCCTACTGTGCTGTAACAAGGTGTGGTAAATGGGCAACTCTGGTAACACTGCCCTCTCATTCATTGATCTGCTAACCGTTATGCTCACGTGTTCTGATAATA
>NW_015505192.1:491751-543926 GCF_001515645.1 Sinocyclocheilus grahami
ACACACATATACATATATATATATATATATATGTATATGTGTGTCAGATATTACACACAGATATTATATGTGTGTCAGAATGTGTCATATATATATATATGACACATTCTGCAGTTTTTCCCTGCAGTACCGAATATCGATACTTTTCAAAGTATCATATCGAAGTTAGAAATTCAAATATTGTGACAAAATTAATTTTGTAGGGTGCCACAAATTTGTTAAAATTTCCAAAGGGTGCCGCGACTAAAAAAAGGTTGGGAAACACTGATCTAAACATCCCTTAAAAAAGAAAAAAAGATTAAGTTAGTACAAATGCTCACCTCATGCTGTAAGCACCAGCTCCAAGCTCTTGCCCGATCCCTGACAGACTGGCATCAAAGTCCTGGACCAGACCAGACTCAATCACCTCATCGGCCAGAGGTAGTTTCAGAGCCCAAGCCATGACTTTAGACGTCTAATTCAAGTGAACTTATGAGCAAATGAATCACAGTCCTGACAGACTCCCTTTGGCTTTAGGGATGATCACAGACACCTGTCTACAGAAAGAGGGGGAAGCCATGGATTAGATGAATTATGTATTTATTTGTAAGGTATACAACATTCATTCTAAAATGGAAAACACGTTTATAGTTGTCCAGTTTAAGAAAGATCTTAAGCATTATGACTAGTTCAAATATGATGTTAAAGACAAATTGCCAAAATGACTTTAAATTCAGAAGTACGTACCAACCTACACGTGACAAACACATTTATTACACTACATGAGTCAAATGGAAGCAAATACTTAACAGATATCGTTTATCATAAATTGCACAATAAGAGTGTAAATTACCTCTGACAGCAGTCAGATGAAGAATGCAGTAAAGCTCATCGTTTCACGCCATTTTCCCACCCATCGTTCTTCTTATAGCAAGACAACTTCGTTTGGCTCGAAAGAAGACTGATTAATTTCTTTCACCGGACGCTCTAGAAAGTGACGGCGCTACGAAAAATTCGAAGAAAATTTATAGGATGAGGAAAGAATTAATTTTGATTAAGTAAATGTCTTCTGTATAAATGTACATGTTTGTTTATCTCTTCTACTCGCTTCTACTTGCCGTCCGCAGTAGTCTTCCTCACTATCGGCTGGAACAGTGAACGGCTCAAGTGTACTAGCGGCCCCAATCGCTCTGGAGGCGCATTGCTCTTTGATGACAACAAACAGCTAGAGACGGAACAGCGGCCCTCAAAATTATTTCTACGCGTGAGCAGTGTTGGGAAGGTTACTTTGGAAATGTAATAGGTTACAGATTACAAGTTACCCTACTTAAAATGTAATAAGTAGTGTAACTTTTCAATTACTTTATTGAAGTAACGTAGCTGATTACTTTTTGATTACTTTTCTAAATCTCTAATGTTTTCAACTGTTTATCCTTTTCAAACATGTAAACCAGGCAGGGGTTAACCTTACAGTATGTGCTCAACACTGATAACTGTCAGACTTTCGAAATCCTTCATCACTTGAATTAAGATTATACTTCAGTTTTAAAGTAGACATTGGATGCATAATTCACTTTTACGTGGTGTTTGCATATAAATGTATCTTAGCAGTGTGTGGACACAACCACTCTACAATGATAAAAATCCATTCTCTCCCTTTTTTAATCCCCCAAAATCCTAAACCGTCTCAATTATCAAGCCGTTTTGATTTTCTGAGCAGTATGATGTCATATTGTCCAGGCCCCGCCCACAACCGCTGACGTACTGTCCATTCTTAGCATGTTGTATGAAGTCCATCGTTTTCTCCACGCTCCAGCAGCTGTAGCGACAATGTCTTGTAAGCAATGCAGGTGTTTTGTAGTTTTGTGATGTAGAAGAACATAAGAATCTTAATTTTCTCCCATCATCAGAGCCACTGAGGACGCAGTGCATTAGTTTTGTTTTTAATGGTAATGCGCCACTGTATACACCTAAATTAATTTATGTCTGCGCAAATAATTTTACTCCAGACTACAATTCAAGGCAGGTTTTGTTAAAAAGTTCAAACTCAAAGATAGATCAGTACCCATTGTTCGTGATCCAGCTGCACCTCCAGAAGAAGTAAGTCTGACACTTTATATTTTTTATGATTATTTGCAAATCGCCTTTGCTCTTCCACAGAAGAAAGGGGCGGGTGAGCAGAGCTCATTAGCATTTAAAGGGACATGCCCCAAAATGAGTCGCTGTGAACAGAGCAAGGTAAAAAGGGTGTTGTTTTACACGACCGCTGAGGAATTTTAACCAAAGTTTGTTGCAGACCGTTCATGAAGGCCCTAAAGAATCATACCAAGTTGTGGAAGATCAATGTCCCCTTTGAAGCACAGCCACCACAAAGTCAGACTTACTTTGAGATCATTCTGAGCTTAAATACATATTTAAAATCATAACAAGAAATATTTTAATAGCTATGATACTGTTTTTGGAATCAAATCTTTACATAGCTATGACAGTAAACACTGGAATCTAACAATGCCTTGGAAAAAAACAGTTAATCTTTAAAAAAAAAGATTTAAGTTGAAGATTTAATTTATTCGAGTTCTCGAATGAGCTTGTTCTAAACTCCTGAAACATTGTTGTTTCGTGTTTTAGAGAAGTCACAGCAATTTATGAAAGAAATCAATTAAATCTGTATGTGGGAGTGTGTGTGAAAAAAGCAGATGTAACCCCGTTTGTAATCCTTAACATTTTCATAAGTAACTGTAATTTAATTACAGCCCTAAAGAATCATACCAAGTTGTGGAAGATCAATGTCCCCTTTGAAGCACAGCCACCACAAAGTCAGACTTACTTTGAGATCATTCTGAGCTTAAATACATATTTAAAATCATAACAAGAAATATTTTAATAGCTATGATACTGTTTTTGGAATCAAATCTTTACATAGCTATGACAGTAAACACTGGAATCTAACAATGCCTTGGAAAAAAACAGTTAATCTTTAAAACATTAAGCATAGCTATAAATAAACCCATATAGGAAATAAAAGAGTTATCGAATAAGCTTGTTCTAAACTCCTGAAACATTGGTGTTTCATATTTTAGAGCAGTCACTGCAATTTATGAAATAAATCAATTAAATCTGTATGTGTGAGTGTGTGTGAAAAAAAGCAGATGTAACCCCCTTTAAATTACCTAATTTCATTACATGTAACTAGTTACTCCCCAACACTGCGCGTGAGCTATAACAATGCTTTTATTATTGAGAAATATCTAACACAAACAGAAAGTAAACTATTAATAAAATTCTTAATAATTTAATAAGAAATTATATAACACGTAAGTATGTTTATCAATAAATAAACAATATAAATTATATGTTATTAAATTATAAAACAATAGATACAGATTCAAAATAAAGACAAATTATTGAGACACTTTATAGTCATTACTATATAACGTGTGTTTGCTCTGCTAGGACCCCTGTGTGAATTTGAGATTCAAATCACTAAAAATCATTAAACAAATTAACTACACAAAAAAGTGCCCACATTTTTGGGCGCAATATATATTGTCAAAATACCACAGCTATTACGACAATAAAACTGTAACTTGACATTAGCCACCGCTGTCTTCAAATTGATAAATAAAACAACCAATGAATTCCGAAAGCTTTTACAGATTATAGTAAATATATTATATATAGCTTTTTACAGCTTTTACACTGTTTTAAAAATATATATATTTATTATGTTTTCAGGGAAGGCTATAAATGCAATGATGGTATTTTAGTGAAAAATAGTTACCATGGCAATGGCAATTTTATTCTTGCATAGGTTTATCAGTGCTATTTTAAGGCCACAGAAACATAAAAACATGGATTGCTCCTTATTACCATCATGCTTTCTATCTATGGTATTTGTTAGGGGAAAATAATTTTGAACACATGTAGAAAAACATTAATTTAGCATGATTTGATTTTGAAAACTCCACATTGATTTTATGATGGTATCTGTGGAAGCTTCTGTCACCAAATTATATTCCTTGTATGTGTAAGCATACCTGGCAATAAAGCCCTTTCTGATTCTGACTGTAGTATTAGGCCCTGCTATAGTAAGTGTCACAATAGTGAAACCAAAGACCCAAAACCAAGGCTTGCAGCATATTAGCTTATAATTGTCAGGAAAGTCATTTAAAATCAACTTGATCCGCATACTTTGATGCCTACAGGTTACTTTTTATGTGTTCTGAGAATTAATTTGTGAACTAACATAGTAGTCCGAGTATGATGAATATAATCATGACTGGCAAGTCAAATACAACAAGTCTGTTTAGTGTTAATTTATTCAAATAACAAGTTAATATCAAACATTAAAATTGATACAAAATAAATATAGTTAATGGAGTACCATACAATTGTTTATAATCTGTAAATGCATTTATTTATGCCTCATTTTAAAATCGATAAGCTCTGTGCAGATTAAAGTGTTGAACAGATGCTGCTTTTTGTTTTTACATGTTTAGTATATGTATAGCGTTAGTTAAAACACTATCCCCCGGTTTCACAGACAAGGCTTAAACCTAGTCCTAGACTAAAATGTAAATCTGAGCTGTTTCAACTGAAAGAAACTTGCACTGACTGATCTTAAAACATGTCAGTGCCTTTGTTTTGTCTTAAGATGCACACCAGTGATGCTTTTTTCTAAGGCATGTTTATAAAAATTACTTAAATGTCCTAATTGAACTATGGCCTAATCCTGGCTTAGGCTAAGCCCCGTCTATGAAACCGGGCCTACGTCTAAGACCATTGCTTCTTTACAACATTAAAATGTAAGGTATTGAACCAATCAAGATAAGAATCCAATAGATAAATACTGAAGGTCCATAAGAACAATATAGCTTTATGCTTAGAACAAACATGTGAAACATGTTACAACACACTGTTCATGGAAATGTTCATATGACTTGTGAATATTGGTGTGACAGAGTACAAATGAGAGCACAATCCAAATTCATTAATGATGAATTGCATTTATAGTAGTAATATCTTTTAACACTTGTCATCGATCACCATTAAAACAAACTTTCTAATGTTTCTTAAGTGCCCCATATAGATATAGATGTAAGTCTCTCTTCAATAGCATCTCCTGATATTACGATCTGCTTAAGTAGACAGGTTATGGCAAAAACAGTAACGGTAAAATCCATAGGACATATTCTACGTCAGTCATTGTAATCTTTGATACAGTTACAGTTTTCTATTTAAATCAACAGATAGACATAACAGGTGAAATCATACGATTCTGAATATAAAATTATGATGACAGCTGAAATGGAATAATTGGATTTAGCCACATAAAAGCAGGGCATGCTTTCTGATTCAGAGAACTATGATTGTCCGTTATCCAAACCACATCTACAGTGTTTAAGCACAAAGACAGGGGAACCACTGTACTCATAGAAACTGAACTAAAAACCTGAATGTGCCCTTAGACAGACTTTTTGAAGGTTAAAATGACCAAATACCAGTTTGTTGTCTCAGGCAATGAACAATCACATAGCTTAAACTTTACAGCAAAACTATATGAATACAAGAAAAACAAAACTGTCAAATGAAACCTTCAAAAGAACCTTTTAAATGTACAATATGTAGTCAAAAGCCATAGCTGTAATTGCTACAGTGAAAGAGCTAATTTTAATGGTCAAGAATAACAGTTTGTGAAAAAAAAAAAGAATATTTTGGAAGTTTTCCTTTCCTATGTGTTAATGAAGTGCTTCTTTTCGTCTATAAAAACAGCAACTACAGGATTTCGTAGCTTTTTCCATATTTTAAATAGCTCAAATGCCATTTTAGCTTTGAAAATTGTGGTTGCACGGCAAAAAGTCACTCTGCATGCAGCATAACGGAAACAAAAAAACAACTTACAGAGTCTGTTTGATACTATTCTATAACTGCACACAGTTTGAGTGCTGTTGGCTTCATCACAACAGCTAGTCAGTCATTTTAATCATTTTGCAACTAGCACCAATACATCAACGTCCAAAAAGTTCTTCTGTTGGACTCGTAAGAGACACACCGTCACCCTACTGGGCCTGAAACACATTGATCTTGCTAGTGTTTTTCAGAGTCTGTCGACGGTTACAAAACCAGACCCGAACAACCTCTCGGTCGTAATTCAGCTCCTTGGCGATCTCTGTAATCTCTTGGCCGGTCGGAAGGGAGTTTTTCTCAAAGTAAGTGTTGAGGACCTCGATGGCCTGCGGGGTGAAGCTGGTTCTCCGTTTGCGCTTCTTGGAGGGTTCTCCGCCCACAAACTCCATCAAGTTCTGCTGACCTTTCTGATTCCAGAGCTCAGCCTCTACCAGCCAGCGCTCCAGCACGGGCTTCAGCTTCTGGGCACTTTTAGGAGTGATGTCAAGCTTCTCAAATCTTGAAACAAGAGGCACACAAGATAATGGAGTGTAATATGAGTATGCGAGACATTAAATGGACATTGATGGGTGGTATATACAAGGGGTGTGATGGTACATTACACGTATTCATACTGAAAATATTCTGTACAGGTCTCATGTCACACATGTGTACCAAACAAATACAGTATTGTTTTAACCACTTCATGTGTGGAGCTTAATTTGAAACTCCTAGTTTGATATATTCTTAAATCCCAAGATCAATCTTTTAGGCTACGCTGTTTCAGTTGATGTGTGAATAAAACTTCAATAAGAAACTTACTTTCTTATTAAAAGATACTTTTAATAAGAAACAGTGTTATATTTCAAATTCTGTCCATTTTATCAGGAATTTCAAACAATAAATTCCATTTTGACTTCAGTTCAAATGGCAGCGTGGAGCAAGAGTGAACACGATCGTCCCTTCTTATTTACTGGTAATTAGCATAAAATAAACATGAACGAACATCTCATGTCTCAAGTAATTGCTCAGAGTCATTCCGTGTCCACAGCTCATTAGTTCACCGGAGAAATGAAGTCTAGAGAAGAGCATTTCACTAAATACTGTATATGCGCTATATTAGCCTATATATTCATTATATCTTACTTAACCTGTGTTAGTAATGTCTTCATGTACATTTAAATAAATGTGTCATGAGAAGTTATGACAGTAAATGTGCAAATTATTATATTTTTTATAATTAGATTTAGAAGTTAATGTAAAAACTGCAATTTTCATGCTTGCATACAATTTTTTTATTTGAGTGTTGATTATTAGAACTAAAAATACATGGTAATTTAATATAATAGTTTGGGTTCTGTTAATTGTAACCATAATGTGTAAGCAATAGGGCTCCTTATATAGTTTACAACATTAGCTGAGAATTATTTCTTTTTTTTATCATTAAGAAATTTTTTATTCTAATTATATTTAAAGACAGAGCCACAATTTGTTCACTGTTCAGAAATGTATGTTCCCCCCGCCACACTGTACCAAAAAAGTGACTTCAAAACCAAGATACGTACTGAACGGTCAATTTTTGCGTACCGTTCGTTACACCCCTAATATATAAACTTTGTATAAACTATCCTTCAATGCTGGATACAAAGAATAGCCTTATGTGTCATTGGTTATATTTTTCTTTCTTTAATGGCATAATTTACACAACCTAAATGAAGTGGGAGTGATTCAATCAGTCCAGTAAGACTGTGAAGAAACACAGAGACAGAGAATATAGAAAAGAGAATAACCTGCAGATGGCTGACTGACTGTAGGCGGGACCCTCCGTAGCGGTGAGAGCCTGGCCCACTTGAGTCTGTGTCAACCCCAGAGAGAGCCGTCGAATCTTAAAATTCTTGGCAAACTCTCGGATCTCCTCCAGATTAATGGCCTCTTCTTCGTTCGCAGCAGACTGTGGCTCTATTGAAAACAAAAATTGAATTAGGACTTCTGGATCCTCTCCAGATCATAAACAACATGAGTAATTTACCCGCGAGTCAATCTTCATAACTGAAATCTGATCTAAACACACCTTACAGTATTGCTCCTATTCAAATATGTGACTGAAGAAGGTTGTAAATGCAATATTGGAAACATTACATAAACAGTAAAGTACCAGTGAAACATAAACCTACTGCTGACAAGCTGCCCTACGGTAGGCATGTCTCCACAGGCGATGGCACCGGCAGAGGTGAGGGATGTGACTGATTTAACCACTTGAGGCTGGGGAGCAATGATGACTTTAGATGGGGCCACTTTCCCAATGGGACCCTAGAGAACAAATCACAGTCCATCAACAAATATAACGATCATTTTACAAATATTTAAAATTTTCTGGAGCATATGTACAAAACCTGCACATTTCATAACATAACATTGTATTGTGCAAGATACTGTAAGAAAATAAATCTTCATTAATCCATAATCTGCCCATGTAATTAATTTTTGTGAACAGGAATAAAAGTTGTTGGTTTTTTAATGCCACTAGTGATCATTTCAGTTGGAATCTGCAACGAGGCACATTTTTCCAATGAGCATATGTGGCATTTTTAATGGATGCTAGGGTGTTGTTAGATGGTTGCTAAACAGTTGCTAGTGTATTCTTGCTGAGTGGTTTCTTACATGTTCAATTAAAAAAAAAAAAAGATATTTATGCTTAGAAAGTACAAAAATGCCACATAGATGATAAAATGTTTACTGTATGTTTACAGACTAATGAAGAGCCACAGGCGGCACTGCAGTACCGGTGTGGTGGTCTTGGTGAGTGTCAGGGGCACAGTGGCTTTGGGGAGGACAGAGGTGGCGGACGGGATAGCAGCTGTTGGACCGTTTCCTATCGTAGCAATGATCTGGCCATGGGAGTTGAAGAGCAGCTGTGGGGACACAGTTTGGACCTGCAGGCCTTGAGTTGGTAACGCAGAGGCTGCCGCAGGGTTGACCAGCAGGGGAAGTGTTCCAATCACCTGAAACACAAGTATAAAAATGATGAGACTTGTATTTAAAAAATTGTGTAAAGGGCAAATGTGCCTATTAAATTAATAAATGTACATTTAAATGTAGTACTAACCTGGCCCTGTGCATTTGTAATGAGTTGACCTGTGAGTCCTGCCATATTAGACACAGCACTGGTGATGATGGGAGTTGTAGTTAGAGAGCTGAGGAACTGAGGCTGAGCTCCCAGAGAAGCTGCACTAAACTGAAAAAAAATTAGATTAGACTAAATTCATTACACAATTATCTTTAGTAATTTAAGACTATATGCATTTCCTGAAAGTAAATGCCATTAATTGAAAAGCAACAAAAGAGGTTTAACAGAAGTACTCAAACATAATTGTTAGTAATCAGCCCTGGAATACTAAAACTTTAATATATAAATAACAAACAAAATATAATATAAATAAAAGTCAAAATCTATACTATTTTGTCTATAAAAAATGCACAATAAAAGCTCAAATCAAAACCTGTTTTTAAGATGAATTGTTGATATGAAAGCGGTCTTCAAGAAATTACTTCTCAAATATCAAATGCTAGCCAATAAACCTTTAAAATCGGTTAGCACCCCAAACTGTCACAAAATATTCAAATTTTCCACATATATGATACATCTAAACCCAATAAGATGTTTGTACCCACAACAGAAGTGTTCCCTACTCACAATAGCAGGGTTGATGGACAGGCCTGCAGTCTGAAGCGTTGCAACTGAGGCACTGGGCTCTGATACTTTCTGAACAAGAGACGCAGTGGTGGCTGGCGTGGTCTGGGTTGGCTGCAGAGCAGACACCTGGGGCTGCAGGACCGCCTGCGCAGGTGACTGCAGCTGCGTCTGGACAGAGTTCAACACAGTAGCAGCTGGAAAAGAAAAAAACAAGCTGTTGTAACAGTCAAAAATAAATAGTTTTTCTGAGTTTCTAGGGATGCACCGAAATGAAAATTCTTGGCCGAAGCCAAACAAAATGAAACACTGGGCCGAAGTCGAATATGGTTTTTCGCCTATTTTACCTTTTTTTCACCATTGCATTGCTTTTTACTGTTTTGTCCTGCTTTTCAAATAAAAAAATTAATTACAAAACAACAATTTAAAAATATTTACTTAACACTGAAGATTTTTTTTACATTCTAGCAGACATTATACCAACAAAGCACAATTTAACTTAAAATTAATAAGTTAGTAAAATAATATTTCTGGCCATTTTTGAGACTTGAATCAGGCATGCATTTTTTACTGTACAAATAAAGGCAGCCTTGCTGAGCAGAAGAGAATTATTTTAAAACATTAGAATATATTACAGATCCCAATTTGAACACTATGTGTGAATGTTATAATAAATGTAATAATAGAACTGTTGTAGGGTTGTTGTTATTATTATTATCATTATTATTGTCTTACTTTTTTATTTTAATTTACAGAACAACAGTAAAATTACAATACTATCATTTATGAATGTTGATGGAGTTGTTGCTTTTTCTCAGCTTTTATTTTGGAAGAAACCTGCAGTAAGATCTCAGTGCTTCTTTTTGTTGACAACAGCATGCAGATTTATAAATGACGTATCACATTGTCACATGCCTTTTAAAAAAATTCACAAAAATGTTACTGAGCAACTGACGAGTAACAGTTTCAGCGCAGATCTAATCGTTTGAGGCCATTTCGCAATTTCAATCATCATACAGTAGCCTAACCACCAGCATCAACCACCTCTTCTTCTCATCGGAGACATGTGATGCAGCACTAAACAGTCTCTCGCTGTCGGTGCTTGAACAACAGTAAAATTACAATACTATCATTTATGAATGTTGATGGAGTTGTTGCTTTTTCTCAGCTTTTATTTTGGAAGAAACCTGCAGTAAGATCTCAGTGCTTCTTTTTGTTGACAACAGCATGCAGATTTATAAATGACGTATCACATTGTCACATGCCTTTTAAAAAAATTCACAAAAATGTTACTGAGCAACTGACGAGTAACAGTTTCAGCGCAGATCTAATCGTTTGAGGCCATTTCGCAATTTCAATCATCATACAGTAGCCTAACCACCAGCATCAACCACCTCTTCTTCTCATCGGAGACATGTGATGCAGCACTAAACAGTCTCTCGCTGTCGGTGCTTTGAGCTTGTAATGATTTCTGCGTCTTTCACTGATAGTTTTAAATACTTTCACACTGCTAACATGTTTGCTGCATTAGTGCGTGGCTCTATTTGATCGCGTTAGTCATTGTTCGGTACATATTATTCGGCCTTTTCACTTATTCGGCCGAAAATAATTTCGGTTGCCCAACATTCGGTGCATCCCTAATTGTAACATTAAAATTTTCATTATTATGAACTACTGACTGGCCTAAACGAGTAACCATTTCTTATAAACATCAAATGCTGTCCTTAATAATTAAATTGAATTCCATGGCAACAGATGCATGAGCACCATACCTTGCAGACCTGCAAATGGCAGCTTCAGCAGTCCACCGGCAGGGCTGGCTGCAGCAAGACCAGGGAGGGTGGCGACAGTGGCGGTGGGCCAGGTGAGCACTGCCAGACCCCCCTGACCCCCCACAGATCCGGCCATACTCAGAGGAATGAGCAGGGGCTGACCCAGAGAACCCTGCTGGGCAAGCATGCCAGTCATCAGAGAGGCCAAACCTTCCTGAGTCAGCACCTGGCAGGGTAATGGCATATAGATTTAATTATTCTGAGAAAGGTTTTTCAAATGTTTTGACGTTCATAGGAATTTGGCTCACATTCTGCACCAATGCCGATACTGTCTCCTAAAATTATTGTGAATCAATTTTGTTATGTAAAAAAGCTGAAATAATATTAAATATAAACATCAGATGGAAAAAAACTTGGCAACTAACTGAAATAAATAGGCTGTTTAGGCCGTTTTGATATTTTAAAACACAAGGCATCAAACACTAGCCAACTTTGTAAATGGTTACAAAAGATAAAATATTTCAAATAAAGGGAAATAGAGGGATGAAATCTATCAACTCAAATCCACAGACCGCTGACTTTTGGTAACTAGCGTCGACTCATCCAGACTGTAAAAAAAAAAAAGAAAAAAACTCTTGTAGTGTATTCCAGCCTTAAGCTGAAGTACTAAAATTACTCAAACTAAAACAAATTAAAGCTAAATAAAAATGCATTTAACAAAAAAAAAAAAAAACTCAAAAGGACTAAAATCACAATATACACTGCAAAAACAAAAGCTAATTTAAAATATTAATAAATATTATAATGGTATACAAATAATAATAAAATAACACTGATTTGCTAAATTGGGAGTGTTACTAAAATTACTTAATTTAAAGCAGGTGTTTTTAACCTTTACAGAACTAGGCATCCCTCACCTATGTCTCCAAATTGTATAAAAATAAATTTTCTTCATAACATTTTATTGTCATTAACTAACATTTTTTGCACTGCATAATGCCTATCAGATCACTTGTTAATGTTCATTTAGCAAGTTAGAAATGTCATGATATGAACATCCATGAGCACATTTAGATATGACCACCAGAGTCAGAAATGATCAAGAGCTCGAGGCAAAAATGACATTGAAAGTGGCGACTAATATTTTACATGGGAATAAAGGAAAATGGAGTTCACCTGTGGGCAGGCCTGGACAGTGATGGGATAACTGGTCTGAGGCTGGGCCAGTGACACACTGATGGGGGTCTGGACTGCAGGTGCTGAGACCTCCAGAGACACTACATGCAAAGAGAAGAAGATTTGCTGAAACCTTTAAAAAAAAAATTTGCCATGACATTTCCATGCATAAGAAACAAAGAATGGTGGCGTCAGTTTCAAACCATGCATTTATTGCAATTATGACACTAAATGCCTCTTTGATGGTGGTGGCTTTGAAAACTGGGTTACTATGATACAAAATTAGCGTGGCTATTTATATCAGTCAATTTGATTAGTCTCACCAGTTGTGGTAGTGTTTGTGGTTACTGGACTTTCCAATGGAGCCTCCTCGGCTGCATCCAGGGTCTGAACAGCAGCCTCCTCGCCCCCTGACTCTGCCTTCCCATCAGTCCCCGAAGAGGACATGGCTGTATCCACCTCCACCTCCAACACACGGATGGTCTCCTGTCCTGACATGACAATGACCTGGAGGAAGGGGTTAACAGGTTATAAATGCTCTCCTGTCCGGGGTAATGAGGGGCAGTGTTGACAAGATGAAAATGGGCTATGGTCTGTTATGGATGAGTTCACACCTCTGTGCATATTCTGATCTCTCAGACATTTTATTAAATTATTGGTGATGTTTGCGGAGCAAAAGAGCATGGAACTGTTGCGGGGCGGGGCAATATATTGAATATATGCAATTAATTTATTTGGTTGTTAAAAGTGTACTCAGTAAATTTTTCCCAGATTAAAAAATGTTTTAAGAATTAAAGAAATGAAAAATACCATTTCAAAAGAACTACTTCCTTCCGCCACGGATTCAAAGCTCAAGTTGACAGTTAAACATACGTCACTTTTAGAATTCGTATCAAGGGCATGTGCTGCTTCAGTTAGGTTATTAGTGAGAAATAATGAGGTTATAAGAGAGAAACAATGCGGCAAGATGTGCATCCAAATGAGAGAGAGAGAAGACCGCGAAGCTAGACGTTTCTTCTTATATTAACTACTGTACTCTACGATTAGCTCAGTGAATAATAAAAAAAAAAAACATAGACCCGGCTAGAACAAGCGGAGTGATACAAAATTGTGAAAGGGTGTTCCTGTAGCGATACCAGTACAATATCTCACGGTTCTCAACCAATCAGATTTGAGAACCAGAACGAACTGTTGTGTATATATATATATATATATATATATATATCATTATTCCTGGGGTTCATTCATTGAATAAAAGTTATGTAAAACATAACAGTTTTTGCAATATCGCCCTTGGCATATCCGTTTCATTTGCATTTAACAAGAGGCTCAGTAGTTTGAAAAAAGCCAATTAGGTAAGAACAAGCAGCAGAAGATGCTCAAATACGTTAATAGGTGCCCATGAAGAACATGTAAACTCTGCTGTCAACATGAGCCTTTGAAATCCAAGCGAATTTTGCTGTCCAACTGTGACACTACTGTTCAAAAGTTCCTTTTGAACTTTCTAATTATGAAAGAATCCTGATATAACATGCATCATGGTTTCCACAAAAAAAATTAAGCAGCACAGCTGATTTCAACATTATAAGAAATGTTTCTTAAGGAGCAAATCAGAATATTAGAATGATTTCTGAAGGACCGTGTAACACTGAAGACTGGAGTAATGATGACTGCTGAAAATTTTACTCTGCCATCACAAGAATAAATTACTTTAAAATATGTTAAAATAGAAAACAGTTATTTTAAATTGTAATAATATTTCTGTTTTTAGTGTATTTTTGAACAAATAAATGCAACTTTTAAACTCGTGTATTATTGCATGACACAATTTCAAAGCTTTTGCTCAGCTTAATGTTTGATTAAGTTTTTTTTATTAAGAACGTTTCTTGATCATGTTTCAGTCGAGATCAGAGAAGCATCACAGGAGCAAATGCAGGGCTCAGACAGAGAGGGAAGCTCAGCTCAGCGCAGAGAGCAGTACAGAGGCAGGAAAAGGTGCGTACCTGGTCGTCTTGTGCTGGGAATTTCAAAGTGCAGGAACCTAAAAGCTGAGAAAACACTTCTGCAGTCAGACAGTGAATGGCTAAAGAGAACAGAGATGCCAAGCACACGTTAGGACACAAAGAACCAACCCAACAAGGACACAAGTGACATGAGTACAGCAAACAAACAAGAGCATCTGCCCAAAAACTGGCATAAGCAATGCTTTCTGCAAACACCTCACCACCAGAAGAGAATTGCTTGTGCTGTGAACGTAGACTGAACACTCACACACGTGGGGCATGAGGCTGGACATGTGATGAAATGTTAAGGTACATCTGTGTTTTGGTAACATTTCATGTAAGTCATGAGAAACGTATGGGAATTATGACTTGACTCAGGAATACCTGTTCATTGACAGTGAGTGGCGCATTGTTTGCAGGGAGATCCTCAGTGTCCATGATGAAGTCTAAGCTCTGAGGAGATCACTGATTCTGCATAGTGGTTGAAGGGGATGTTACCAGCTCCACAGTACCACCTGAGACAAAAAAAAGCTGGTCAATAAGGATTCTTGACAGCACTAGACACCTGTTATCAAAGAATAAACTCATCAGGAAATAAAAGTTGACCCCATTTACCTCCTCAATACACATTCTGGGTCTTATTGCAAATGACTCATCAGTGCATGCATGTAATTCCAAAATGTAATAGCTTGCTCTGCCGCCGAAACAATTTTAACATTTACTTTTCATCAAGAGCTTTTATATTTTTAAGCCCCTTCCCTTTTCACAGTTCAGGAAGTCCTGTGCTACAATTTTAATCACTGAATACTCTATTTCAATTGGAAATGCTTCACAATATGGAAGAGCATTATTTTAATCGTATTGCGTTGTGCAAAAAAATACGTGCAAGCTGTGAACATATTCACGACTTACCCGCTGAAAGCTGGGATATTTTCTTGATTTCTCCTCCTTCGGCGAGCTTTGCCACAGTTTGTTTTAAATATGCATAATTAAAAATTCGTCTCACAGCTTCCAACGCGCGCTACGAATGCACACAAAAGAGCTATTTGCATTGATAAGGAGGCTCGGGAAAGCGCTGGTCCTCTTTTTAACTAAATATTTAATGACGTCTTTCCGTAAACTGCCGTGCCGGTGAAGCAATTGCACCTTAATAGCCAAGATAAAACCTTATCTGCAGAAAAGTGCCGAAAAATTAACACAAATTTGCTCTTTTGCACTACGTCATGAACATAATTTATGCAGGCCGAGTCTTGCATTGAAAAAATGGCGCTGGCTCGACAGAACGGGAGCAATGGCCGTCTTAAAGAGACAGTACACAGTATTACCGCAGTTCACTGCACTATTCAAACTCTTGATTCAAACTGTGATATAATTTGCTACAGAGTGAAGTTATGCTCTAATAATAAAATCACTAATATTAATAAAGAGATCAATTTATTTGTATTAATATTTATAAAAATATTTTATGTTTATTGTATGATTATGACGTGACATGTGGCCAAGTATGGTGACCCATACTTGGAATTAGTGCTCTGCATTTACCCATCCAAAGTGCACACACACAGCAGTGAACACACACACACACCATTTTTGCTGCGGCGCCCGGGGAGCAGTTGGGGGTTCGGTGCCTTGCTCAAGGGTACCTCAGTCGTGGTATTGAAGGTGGGAGAGAGCGCTGTACATTCACTCCCCCCACCTACAATCCCTGCCGGTACGAGACTCGAACCTGTAACCTTTGGGTTACGAGTCCGACTCTCTAACCATTAGGCCACGACTTCCCCAAAAAAAATAAAGTGACGTGACGTTGCCAAGTATGGTGACCCATACTTGGAATTAGTGCTCTGCATTTACCCATCCAAAGTGCACACACACACACACACACACACACCGTGAACACACACGGTGACTCCTAATATAATAATGCTACAGTGTGAAGTTATGCTCTAATAATAAAATTACTCATATTAATAAAGAGATCAATTTATTTTTATTCATATAATTATTTATAAAAATATTTTGTTTATTGTATGATAGTAATAATAATATAATATAATAATGCCAATAAAACAATAATAATAATTGTATCATGCTTATTATTAATATTACTTTTATTATTATATTATTATTATTACAACTATTACTATTGCTGTGTTTCTTCAAAATAACAGTGTGAATGGAAATTTTTAAAGAATTTAAAATATTGACATTCATGTCCTTCTACCTGTGTGTCCTTGTACCTCTTAAAGTCTAGATGAAATGAAAACATACAGACATATTATATGGTTCCATGTAAAATATTAAGAAACAACAAAAGGAGCAATTAAAATGTTAAATGCTGTTATTTCAACTTGCTCTACATGGCATCTTAGCACTTACAAAACTGGATTCCTTTAGCAGATGCTTTTATCCAAAGTGACTTACAAATGAGGAATACTAAATGTAAATCAAGAAAAGTAAGGATAAAGAAAAAAAGTTTGGCTACAGTCCATCAGTTTAATCTTCAAGCACAATTCTCCCTCTGACTGTTCCCCAGAGAGGATTGTTTTAGGGCACTGCAGCCAAATGCATCTGTTGCATTGTTATGTGAATCTCTATGTTGTGCTGATTGCATGTTTTTTGAGAAAGCTTTACGCACACCACTAAATGCATTCAAAATGAGATTTTCTTTCCTCGTGTGCTTTTTTAAGAAAAATCAGATGCATATTCTTATATGTGATTTACAAGGCATATTCACATTTTTTTATAATGAACTGGCTTATAAAAAATACACCGTGTCTCTATACACACTCTGTGTCTTTCCTCTGTTGCCAAGCCAGCTGGCAAACACTTCCATTTGCATGCATTAGCAGCATATTGCCATGGAGCTCAAAGGAGTACTGGGATTGCTGAATACAGACGAATCTGTAATTAGGTTCACATCCAGTATACAGGCCCCAACTAATGTACTGATGTACATCTG
Source organism: Sinocyclocheilus grahami (assembly GCF_001515645.1). Lineage (NCBI taxonomy): Eukaryota > Metazoa > Chordata > Actinopteri > Cypriniformes > Cyprinidae > Sinocyclocheilus > Sinocyclocheilus grahami. The sequence continues at coordinate 509,218 of NW_015505192.1, forward strand.
ATATAAAGACATATACATTGCAAACAAAAATGTTCATTAAATATGTTTTTTTCGTTTTCTTGACAAAGCCCTGCTCTGTTTTATTTTGGAATAGATGCAGGGCCAACCAGGGATGTCCACAAAATGCAACTTTATACTGCCTAAAGAGCCTGTGGGCCCAGCCATACAAATGCATAAACCACATTTAATTTAGTCACAGAGGTGCAAAACAAAATTTGGATCATCATTCCTATTCAAAGTCTGATACGTAATATATTGGGTTGAATACTGGAACTAATTTAAACAATCTTAATGAAACCTCTGCTCTGCTTGGCATACTTCCAAGGGCCTAATTATGCAATATTACAGGTTCAAGTGTGCAGAATCGTTCCATACTAACGAACCCTATGAGTAGACAGGATTTCATATTACATGCTGATGTCAATAATAATATTATTGGGAAAGTAAAATATAAAAATATCCACAGCATATTAACAAGATACTAAATTGTCAACACTTGAGTAATAGAAGGGCATGTTGTCACACTATAATGTAAGAAGTCATAATGAAACCTGTCATTACAGAGAACTGTAATTAGTAAATGGCATATTAAATGATCACATATGCCCCCGGTTTCACAGACAAGGCTTAAGCCTAGTCCCAGACTAAAATGCATGTCTGAGCTGTTTTAATTTAAACTGATTTAACTGAAAGAAACTTGCACTGACATATCTTAAAATATGTAAGTGTCATTGATTTGTCTCAAGATGCACACAGTAATGTTTTTTTAAGTCACGTTTATAAAAACTTCTTAAATGTCCTAATTGAACTATTGCTTAATCCTAGCTTAAAAAAAGGAAAACCTGTGAAAACAGGCCATGAAACGGCATGCAAAAACTTGGCCTGTCTGACATTTATTTGAAGAACCCTTAACCTGAAAACACATATTAGAATATGCATCTGATTTTCTTGAAAAAGCACCTTTTAGTTAAAATCTACCTCGTCTGGATGTATGCTATGCAGTTTTATTATATTCACTTGTTTACCCAACACTGATTACAAAAGTATTTTATTTTAATTTAAGATCCCTTTGAACTAGGCGTTTGAAACGGACATGAAAACCACTTTTTGAGAAAACACACAATTGTGTAACTGGACTTTTTACTCAAACTCATATATTTACTATGAGAAAGTATGGCCTTTGTGACATATTGCATCTATGACCAGGGGTGTGGACTCGAGTCACTTGACTCAAGACTTGATTTGGACTCGAGTCCCAAATTTGATGACTTGCGACTCGACTCGACATAATTAAAGAAGACTTGAGACTCGACTTAGACTTTGACATCAAGGACTCGAGACTTGACTTGGACTTGAGCCCTGTGACTCGGAAAGACTTCATGATCAGATCAAAGTCGTTAAGGGGTTCAATTTGGGCAGATGATTTTACCCATCGCTGTCATCGTCAGAGCGCACTTCCACAGTATATTCAGCATCTGCCTCACATTCACGATCTCATCCATATTCTCAAAACTATCGTTTTCAATGACTTCACATTCAATATTTTTATCATTGGCAGCTTATTCACCACATCCAGCATCAAATGACAGTGACATTTATATTTAATTGCGTATAGTAATTGCTCTGCAGTAAAGCCATTCAAACCACTTCAATTTTTGCTGATGTTATTCGTTTGTTTTATGCCTGCGGTAATTATGAGTGAAACGTCACGCCATTATTGTGTATCAAACAGTGCCACCTTGAGGAAAAAAGATGCACTGCACATATTGAGTCATCAGATATGTAAATATAGTTGTGCAGGAAAAAATACTTACACATTTACATACATTGGGTCTCTAGCGACCCTATACACTTTTTACAAAAAATGTATCAGAAAACTGGCATTCTTTTATATTTTACTATTTTTTTTCTTCTTATATTGTTTATAATTAATAGATTGTGGAATACTAAGAAAGTTGATGTCTAACTTTAAAAATTTAAGGAGGGAGAGGGTAGAGAATGATGTCCCTGGTCGCTAAAGACCCGAGGTATGCATTTAAAGGTTAAGTTTAAAGTTAATCCATAATTGAGATTTAAATCTGAGTTTAAAGTTATGGTGCAACAGGATTAAAGTTAATCTTAAATATAACTTATATCCGATCAAAATGATGGGTTAAAAATGTAAACCTGCTTATTTTTAAAGGTTTGAAGTTTGGTGTAACATTTAATCTAGATTTAAAATGAATCATTGCAAACCATTCAGCTATAATTTGAAGAAGAAAAATGCACATAGGCCTAATGTCTGAAGTAAGCAAGCGGCAATAGCCCTAATGATAATTTTAAATATAATTTGAAGAAGTGTTTCTTTCACAAAATGAGTATTGTATATATAACTATAAAATATAGGCTTCTCAATTTTTCTCCCTCTTGCAGGCTCTCGTGTCACTTCCATTTCTTTCAGGATAAATGAATGAATTCACATGTTGTAAATCAGTCTGGAGGCCAATAGCGCACACAGCCCCTAAATTTAGCGATCAAATGCATATTATAAACTTAACATTTAACATACAACATTTTGTTCTATTAAATTATTTTTTCTTTGTTACTCTTGGTTATAAAGGATGGTAGCACAGCATTTTTGAATGATTGTCTTCATGAGTTTGTCTGTTTCCTCTCACTTGCAAAGTATGCTTGCAGTTATTTCTTCTAGTTTTTTCAAAGCAGTTCTTTCTGCGTTTCCGCTCACATATTTTTAAATCTGTTTCATTGGCTTAGATATAACACCTAGAAGCATATAGCTATTCTTATGCACACATGCAAAGTATGTTGCAGCTGTTATTTCTATGAAATGATGTCATCTTTGCTATTCTGTTACTAATAAAATAGTTTTTTTCACTGCTTGTCCTATTTTGGCACAATCCCTAAATTAAACTTGAGTAGTTTTACTAAGGGCAAACTACACTGTAAAAAAAATTCAAATTCAAATTTTTTCTTTTTTGGCAGCTGTGGTTGCCAGAATAATTTTGTAAAAATACAGAAAAACTGTAAACACATTTACGGCCAAAACCTGTACATTTTACAGTATAAAACTGCTGGTCCCACCTCTGTCTATGACACCTGCCCAAGGCCGTTTCTAGGCATAGGCGAGCTAGGCGGTCGCCTAGGGTGCCACCAGCTGAAGGGGTGCCAATGAGCGCACGTACTGGCACTGAACAAAAAACAGATAAAGACAAAAAAAAGTAGCCATTGATAATATCTAAACAATATGTAGTAGTATAGTATATAGTATCCAAATCAAAATGTAATAAAAATAATTTATGTGTGATTTATCTGTAAATTATGTGCAATGTCTTAGCCACTAGGGCAGGGGTAGGCAAGTTCGGTCCTCAGTCCTGCAGAATTCAGCTCCAACCCTAATCAAACACACCTGAACAAGCTAATCAATGCCTTCAGGATTACTAAGGCTATAGGCAGGCGACTTTTGTTTTCAGGGTTGGAGCTGAACTCTGCAGGATCGCATGCGGCTCTCTAGGACCGAACTTGCCTACCCCTGCACTAGAGATTTTTACATAGGGCTATACAGGCATCTAGTGGCAACACAATGATATTACAGATACTAAATTGTGCAAAATGTTTATCTAAACAGTCAATTTACAAATAATGCATTCAGATTTGTGGAACTCAATCGTCAAATTGGCTAGAAACGGCCCTGGACCTGCCCTATATATAAACACAAATATTTTACATATAAATACGTAAAATTCCATATATATTCTATACTTTTATACTCTATACGTAAAGTTTATTTTCATAATATAAAGTGGGGCTTACAGAGAGTTTCGTTTTGTAGATAATGAGTCACGAGTTTCTCTTTAACAGGGAGTGGCGTCCAAAAACTGATGCGTGCTTGACGTAGCTCCTCCCAACACAAATATCCTCAAAGCTTAGCCCGACGAAAACAAGGAAGTAACGAGTAAAAAAAAAAACCGAGGAACTTTGAGTAAACCTTATATTTATTGTCAAATAAACGCAGAATTCGGTCTGTTGAAATTCTCGCCCACTAGAATATTTCACCTACAGTGAAGAACAATGAACAACAAAGGTAAATACGCGATCATCTCCGCTCTTCTGCTATTTTGCTTAGCCGCTTCCTAGCAACTAACGCTACCAATGGAGTTAGCCAGCATAACTGACTTACATAACAAACGATTTTACATACTGAATTCTTATCGATTATGCGCCAGAAACATCTGCCATCGACTAGGTAACGACGGACACTGTTATATTTAACGCGGCAGTGTCTTATTTTAGCGGAATGGGTAATGTTTTGGATTGAAAACGGGTAACGGGTGACTAGCTTGGCTGCTACAGCGCGTTGACGCGAACAGAAAGGTGACCTCATTAAGAAAGCGAGACGCTCACAGCATCAGTTTAATCATTTAATTAATCTTATGTAAATGTGTTTCATCAGTATACCGTGTGGTATTCACTCAAGAACAGTTTGTCTTATTTTTCAGTTGTGATTTAGCTGTCTTGTTTAGCTTGCCTTTTGTGTCGTTTGTTTGCGGCTTGATGTTATTTATTGTAATACATACGCTTCCACATCCATATTTCTTAAATCATTTGTCGATCATATCGGTTTCGGTCAATATCATAAAACCTTTTAAAAACATGTCTGGGTCACTCAAATTCTTTTGCCAATGCATTTTATTTACATTTTTTTCATTTAATCCTCATTTCAAGCCTGTGTACTCTGGTTTAAGGAAAACCGCTGAATGTTTTTTCTTGGTCAGTATCTTTAGGACAAAACCAAAATATTGCTGGCTACTTTACAGTAAATCAACGTAAGATTCTGTTGTGATATTCATTTGAAACCATTAACTGTCTTGTTTTTTCTCTTGGTGTCCATGCAGGGTCATATCCACAAGCTGTTTACCCTCAGCAGAGCACGGCACCCGTTTACCCGCCTGCTATGCAAGTCCCTCCTCAGGTGTCTCCATATGCAGATGCCCCTCCTCCATACTCTGAGGTTACCAGTGCTCATTACTCTCTCTCTGGTCATGTGAATGTACAGTATCTCATTAAATCATTCAAACGGGTCTTTCCTATTCTTTTTACAATGTCACATTTAAATCTAGTACTATATTTAAAAAAAAAAAAAACATGTTTTGGGAAGCACTTTAGAAGCATTTCCAAAAATGTGCGCTCCCTTACTCAAGACTGCATGCTAAAGATTCCTGCTAAAAATTCTTCTGAGAAAATGAATCATTTTTGGAATTTGTGCTTGATGAATCATCTGTTGTGATACAAGTGCCACCACTCAAAACAGACAAAGGCAATTTTAGCAATTAATTAGTCAGCATGAAACTCCCAGAGGAAAGAGGTATCCTATCTAGTATGCTAGATTTATAGCAAATTAACTTGATTTTGAGGCCATTCATTACTGTGATTTTTATCATGAGTTTAAAACCTTAATAAAACCCTCAATTTTTATATAAAAATGCAGCAAATGTGATATAATAAAATATCACTGTTCAATAAAATGTTAATTTCATTAATCATAACTATTATATGGTTGCAGATTTGTGGTTATCTGCATTTTAAAATGGCTTGGAGTGCAGCTCATTTTAAAAAGCCTTTTTTAAATATAAATTCTGTGTTTATTCCATACAAAACTGATTGCTATTACGATTTCACACTTTGTGAATGTTTCCCTCTCGCAGGTTTATCAGGCCAGGTATATGGCTCCTCCCCCAGCCCATGGGCAGATGGCCCCAATGACCTCAGCTTACCCTGGTACTCAGATGTACATGCCCATGCATGCTCAGTCTGTGCCAATGGGGGCCATGGCCCCCAGTGTCCCAATGGCATATTATCAGATGGGGCCCATGTACCCCCATGGTTCCACCGTCATGGTGGAAGGCGGATTCGATGCTGGAGCTCGCTTTGGGCCTAGCACCAGTACTTCCATTCCTGTGAGTATTCCCAATAAACATCCAGGAAGTAATATGCATTTATATTTAGCAACCTACAATTAAGGAAATAGTACACCCTAAAATGAAAATTTGCTAAAAATCTACTTACCCTCAGGCTATCCAAGATGTAGATGAGTTTTTCTTCATCAGAACAGATTTGGAAAAATGTTTTGCTTTCTATCACTTGCTCACCAATAGATCCTCAGCAGTGAATGGGTGCCATCAGAACGAGAGTTCAAACAGCCAATAAAAACATCACAATATTCCACCAGTAATGCACATGACTCCAGTCCATCAATTGTCTTGTGAAGTGAAAAGCTGTGTTTTTGTAATAAACAAATCCATCAAGACATTTTAACTTTAAAAAATTGCTTCCAGCTAGGGGTGGGAAGGGAAAATGTAATATCTTTCATACCTGAAGACAATTGTTTTTGTATTTGTCAACCAGTAGAGATTTTCGACTATGGTCTCTAATGCGGTTACACGCTCACTTGACGTTGCTGTACTTGTACTACCTGGTCATGGAAGCTGATCGTTTGCACGCGTATTTGCATTGCAGTTTAAAAACAATTGATTTTAAGCCATTGAAATGCAATCAGCAGCGAAAGATAACTCATTTCGCTATATGCGCGCGCTGTCAGAGAGGCACGCACATGAAGACGATGCTCATAGAGCACGGGAGTATTGAACGTTATTTTTGCCGCTTTATAGGTCTTGAAAGTTTAAATACACACACTTGGATGTGTCAAAATGAGCGTCTTTGCAAGTATCGTAAAAACACAGTAATTTAGGTCTTAAGTGAAAGCAGATGTGTAACAGTATATTGGATCCGGGCAGCTCTTAAAGTGACAGCATTCCTGCTTTGTCAATCATGTTAATCAAAAAACAAAAGAGAAAATCTCTCGCTACTCTCGACTAAATCACTTTTGTAACTTTAATAAGAAATATATATTTCATTTACACAGTGAAGATTATGCAGTGTTTTTATACATTTGATTATACAATGTAGCATTTCTTAATTTATTCTACTGTAGTTTTTTTGTCCTATTGCTTGTAAATAGTTTCTTATTCTTATTTAATTGCTGATTGTTTAATTGCTGTCTTCAGTAAGCTTGATTTTTTTTTAGGCTAGTATTAGTTTTTTGTGATACTGACATGGGTGACAAAAATGATGACATTTCTATGGTATCAGAAATTTTTATATCATAAAGACCAAATTGAAAGCAAAAATAACTATATCGTGATATATACCATTACCGTGAAATAAAACTACTTATAACGTGATACGTTTTTGGTCATATCGCCTACCCCTACTTCTAGCTAAATAGGAGTCCATAATTATTAATAATGCCATCAGTGAAAAAGTCATCTTGTCTGAATCAGGAGAGAAATGTGCACAGATGAAGCGAAATCTGTTTATAAGCAAAAACAGAAACAAACAAATCTGTGGATTTTGATGTGAGAGGACAACGGGATGACATTTTTCATCAGAGGAAGCATTACTATAGTAGTTTTGTCAGATGTGATGGTTTAGTTAAAACATCTTGATGGATTTCTTTCTTACAAACATGCAGCTTTTCACAAGATGTTACTTGATGGGCTGTGATCTTTCATCAGCTGTTTGAACTCTCATTCTGACGGAACAACATTTTGAACAAGTGATGAAATGCTAAATTTCTCCAATAGTTTTTCAGTGAAGAAACTATCTATATATCTTGGATGGCCTGAGCCAAATCCAGTTTATGTTGGAGGATCGAGACAGATTTGAATGTACAACAATATCAGTCGCAGTTCCTTTTGATTTATTGAGATGTGGGACAAAACATGACCTACAGTTTTACCTTGCAATAGTTTTGAAAATGTCCATTTACACTTTTAAATTAATCAGAGAAAGAAGTTGTTGGCTAAAAACTACATTTTATTTATATATTTTAGATACTTTTGCTTTTATTTATTATTATTATTGATGTAAATATATATTTATCAGGTATTTAAGATAATTGCATTTAACCATGTCATCATATGTTAGCACCATCACCCAAATTGTAAAGAAATTATTTGGTATTTTTCCAATTATTTCCCTCATTTTGAGCAAGTCCTTAAAATGAGGAAAATTATGCGATCAGCTGTCAACCTGTAAGATTGGCGTTGACAAAATAGAGATAAAAAAATTAGTCATTAGTTTATTGAAGTGAATTTGTCAAGATTTCTGAAGAATTTTTGCCAAGACTTGTTTTTGTATCTGACAGTGTTGACACGTCACATCGGGTGATAAGAATAAACTTTTTGTGAGAATTCTTTTGAGAAAATTGAAGTATAATAATAATAATAATGTTGCACTAAACTTGTTTACAGATTAATTAAAAAAAACACCACAATATGTGATGTTTTTTTCCCATACGTCTGTAGCTTGTTTTGTCCTTCAACTCAACAGTCAGTGTGAAATTCCTTGTAGGTTCAATCTGTTCTGAGATCTTTTTAATTTATGATTTCACATTTTCTCTTGGCATAGACGTGCCTGAAAATGTAGCTGATGAAATAGGTATTTGATTTACATATTTCTCTTCATATTCAAGCCTCCACCACCTGGACACATCCCTAATGCGGCTCAGTTGGCAGCCATGCAAGGTGCAAATGTTGTGATGACACAACGTAAGGGCAACTTTTTCATGGGTGGCTCCAGCGGCGGTTACACCATCTGGTAACAGTGAGCACCCCACTGGCCCTGGACCGAAGCCCTCCTTCCTTCTCCCTGGTTCCCTTTACCTGTTCTCCCACCCCTGCCTCCTTTGGGGCTGCTTGGCTAAGCCACAATACTGATTTAATCTAATGGAATGTAATATTTTAGAGCCCCTTACTCAAGGTACAGTACGCCGCTATTGGTATAATATCACAATTATATAATGTATAACACAATTATTGTGTATTCACAGTTAAAAAGCGCATGGTAATTGTAAGTTTGAACTTCTAGTGATCATATATTCATTTACCGTAATCATTGGTTGGCTAATTTAGAGTAGACTACTTTTAAGGTGAAGACCAGGTCATTTTTTCCTTTGACATTGGCGTACCTCTTACAACTTCATTTTTACAGTACATTTTCTAGTTTTTGGTTGTCTTCTTGAGCCAGAGATCATGCCAAGAGAACTGCCAAGAGTCAGATCATCTGTGTAAAGTAGCTATGCACTTGAAACTTTCTCTTTGAATAGTATGCTTAACTACGCCTTTCATTCATGTCATTATTAAGGTCTTGTCAAATATGTAAAATGCAGATTTAAGCACTCTATATCAAAGAGACAGGTGTGTTTACAAATTCAAACGATGGCGGCGTATTGTACCTTTGGGCAAGCTTATATAAATATTATCAGGTGCCAAAACTGCACCATTGTTTAAAATTTTACATATGAATGAACCTAAATGCAGTAAAAGAGAAAGCGAACAAGATTAACTAAACTGGTTCAGAAAAGTCAGATTTTTTTTCCCCCCCCCCAATATTTTCCCTCCAATGTCGGATACCCAGAGCTGTACGTATAGCAGTTTCACCTTGTTTAGCGCGTGTTATGTGTGTTCCAGCTATATGTGCTTCTACACAAATTTTTAGGCATTTCCACAAAGGTAAACTTGTTTACAGAGGTCAGGGCTTAATCGAAAGACAATTTATTTTCAGTATTTTAAATGGTTTGGCACATCAAGCTTTTTTATTTTATTTTTTTCGTGGGGAGCTGCTTGTACCAAAGATCTGGACAAGAATGCACTAAAAGCTTTTCGCTTTTTGTAAGTCTTCTGTCATAGTACATCTGCACACAGATTCATACTGAAATAAACAAACATATCATATTTAGATGATGGTGATTGCTTTCCGGACAGAGCACAAGACTGCTGTGACTGCATTTTTTAGGGGTTTGTGTTTTAAAAATATATCAATGTTTCCTAGTTGCATCTTGATGTTTCTGCATGCACTTTTCAGTAGCTTTGTTCTCAATAAAGTGTTATCATTGTTAAAATTTTTTAGGAGTACTACAAAATTAATTTATGTGCACGGTCAACCAATTCTGAAATGTTTTTGCCGATTTCATTTGTACATATGCTTTTAAATACAAATAGCGTCAGTTATACTTGTTGCTGCATTGATGATTTTTCAAAGCAGTGTGGTAATACGTAGCAGCCTATACAACGGCTGAGAAATTGTGCTGTTTTGTAAATGTTTCGCAAGGGATTAAAGTTTTCCTCTCTCTCATCTGTAATGTGATTTAAAAATGTTTCGCAAAAATACCTGATAAAAAAAGGAAAGCCTCATGGAACGCACCAGCAGTTGTCTCCACCGCTTTTTGCGCTTATAATACATTTAATTGCTAATCTTCATTTCTACTCCCAACAGTGATATAATGACCTTAAAGTAGTTCACTTCCAGAATGAAAATTCTGTCATCATTAACTCACCCTCTACTTGTTCCAAACCTGTATGAGTTTGAGCAAGAAGATATTTTAAAAAAATGTTGGTATCTAAACAGTTGATGAGCACCATTGACTTCCATAGTAGGAAAAATATATACTATGGAAGTCAATGGTGCTCATCAACTGTTCGGATACCAACATTTTTCAAAATATCATCTTTTGTGTTCAACAGAAGAAAGAAACTCTCACAGGTTTGGAACAAGTGGAGGGTGAGTTAATGATGACAATTTTCATTCTGGAAGTGAACTACTCCTTTAAAAAGCAGCCGTGTCCTCTTCGACACCACAACGCATACGTTCTGTAGCAGTTATCTGTATTAGATGTGACTGTGAATCTAAAATGCTACTTATTTTGCTAGATAGGACAAAGGTGAAATGTGCTTATAAATGTTCACTCAAATTTATTCTCCATACATTCACTGGTATCAAATTATTTGTCTCTATACCATACAAATTTTCTGATTTAATAAAAAAAAAAAAAAGGACATTTTATGCTAGCCAGTCAAATGGGGCTCATTTTTTAGGCTTTACATGTATCAGGTGCATCACTGGGTATCCGACACTACAGTACAGTTCTAAAGGTTTTGCCCATTTGAATATAAAAAGACCATTCAGGTAGATTTTCTCTCTGCAAATAAAGGAAAAAATTATTTTGATGTAAAAAACAAAACAAAAAAAACATGCCAAGTATGCTGGCATCGCCTTAGCACCATTTCTATCATTTTCTGTGATGTAGGTTTTTATTTTAGTATGAAACGTCTGACCTAGTAGTTTCACATTTATTCCTAACCTGACTTTATGTCATTCCTTATTTAAATCTCATTTCATTTATTCTTACTTGGCTAGGAAAATAACATTAGGCAAAAAACACGAGGGCAAAGCTTTCAGAACTTAATACCCGTTTCAATCTTAGCGCAGCATTTTATCATGGCATGTGGCATCGTGTGTTTGTGTATGCAATGTAGCGGATACACTGCTTATCTTGAGCCTCAATACCATGACAGTCATGGATGGTATACGTCTATGTGGGCACTACAGTTCAGGGAACCCTTCTGATTTTTTTTCTATAAATATATATAATATAAAAAGATTGTGATGGGTTGTAATGGATGCATACTGCAGCATCAAGGAACCGAGGTCCTTCCTAGTTTGCTACATGACAAAATGGTCTCCAATGAAATTGTGGTGCACTTAACTTTTTTTTATACTAAACCTTAAGTATAAAACAAAATTTAGAATAAAAGCTATTTTGAATTTTGACAATCTGTGTTGTATTATGTCTTTCAATGGTTCATGTTTATATTTTTGTCTGCCGAGTTGTTTATTTGGAGGTTTATCTCCAGGTTATGACCAATGTTTGACTAAATGACCAATCACTTCCGGTCCACATTTAGACCAAGGCAAGATTGGAGATTATGGATTATATTGTTGTCAATCACAATCCTATTCAAAGGCATAATAGAACGTAAAAATCTTTTTTGTACTGACAAAACAGTTTGCACAGAATTTATTTCAAATTAAATAATTTTGGTTTTACTAGCTAAATATTAACTTGTATTTGACATTGTATTATGTGTTATATCAATAACTACAGTAACATATTGATAGCGCAATGAAAAAAGATGACTCAGAATTTTTAAATTACAAAAAAAACATCAATTTTCATAAGATACTACTGTAACCCTGCACAAAAATCTGATATTATGATCAGCGTGTTTGTAAATAATGACATAGGTATTATATTTGGCACCGTTACAGCAAGCCTATGTAATAAAAATAAAAATTAATAAACAAAAAAAATAAAACTTAAATTATAAAATGTCAATTAAAAAATAAAAAAGCATTTAAATGTTTTACAAGGCACTATAACAGTAGACTCTCCAACTATTCATAAACTAAAAATTCCGCCAATAAATAAAAAAAAAAAATTTAAATAAAAAGCCAGGCAATATGGTCAAAGGAAAAAGGCATTTTAACACTATATTGACTTATAACTGAATAAAACCACATTTGTACAGTGCCTACAATGTTTGCCATTTGAGGTGCAGTGCCACATATGCTACCTGAACTCTAATAATAGCTGATAATAATTTCATAATTAATGATAAAGAATTCATTATTAACTCTTGTATATGAACCATCATGTAATTTCTGCTGAAGTAGCAAGTTAAAAAAAAAATTTTTTTGAGTGAACTATAAACTATATACACAGGCATAACTATTTGTCAGCAAAAAAACAAAAAGTTTGTCCCAAATGAAAACCGATGGTGAGCTTATTGATGTCATGAATAAGCAACTTATCCTCCCAACATAAAACTCAAACTGTATCCTTTCAACTAAACATTCTTTCATAGAGCACAGACCAGTGGTTTATGTCCCATATGTCTTGCACATATACCTCTCTACACAGACTATTTAGATGTCTGCAGCAGTCCATGCGTACTGATCATGGGTTAAATCCCTCTGATGCCAAGCAGTTCAGATGAAGTATTCCTTCTTGTTTTCAGTGACGGTGTCATTGTAGACCTGGTCAGGGTCCACACCTGGAGCAGGCTCACCTGCGGTTCTGTAAACACCCTTACTGTGGCACAGGTATCTGTACAGCAGGAACCCACAGACAACAAGGGTCACCAGGATCAGTGCAATTACCACTAAAAAGAAAAATCATTTTAAACAGCCAGCAATGTGCAATAGATCAAATGAAGAAATATTACCCTTCAAGGTTACATTTTATTTTGATGTTTCCCTTTAAACATTATTTTGACTACAAGTAACTTTGCAGCTACACATCAACAAACTCTCATTAGAGTATCAGTAGACTGTTAGGTCATGGTCAGGGTTAAAGTTAGTAGAATAACTTGACATTTACATGGAAAGTTACTTACAGTCAATAGAATGTCCGCTGGGGGACCATCAAAATAAAGCATTCAGATATATTAAGCAGACAGTCTGTAACTATAAAATGAGCATTACTGGTAGTTGCAAAGTTTCTTAAATATCAATAAATAACAAAATATCTAAAGGGGACCATCAAAATAAAGTGTTACCCTATTCAAAAATGACAAAATATATATTACTACAAATACATAAAAACCCTTTACAAATAATAATAATAAAAAAAAGTCTCCTGAAAGTAATTTTAGAGGCTTTAAAATTATTATTATGCCTTAATTTTAAAGCCTCCAAAATAAAATTTTTTACATTTGAGGAATTTAATACTTTTATTCAGCAAGGACAAATTAAATTCATCAAAAGTAACAGTAAAGACATGTATAATATTATAAAAGATAAAAGAAAAATAATCTTACATTCTCTCTAATATGCAGCATCATCATAAGACCTGCTGGCAAACACTATGTACTGTGAACAACACCTTACAAAACCCATACCATCCCCACAAAAGCCTTCTAGGATTGTCCAACACAATATATAATTCCTAGTCATTAAGGTAATTGGATGGCTTTAGTCTAATACCATGATCTGCACTGACATCTTACACTATGAGCTAGAATCTATTACACTAGAAGTCAATTACCTCCAATGACAGTCGTGTCTGTTTGCGGTGGAGCTGCAGTTGTTGATGTAACATTTATCCCTGAGAAAAAAAACTAAAACACTAAGAATGACACACTAAACCTGTATGTCGATTACATTCACTAAAATGTGGAATTACAACCATTTCCAGCTAGAGAAACTGTTGAGCATTGTTGAAGAGTAATCAGATTAGGAGAAATGCAACATGGCACCAAGTTAGGCATTCACTGTGCATAGATTTTATTTAAAGCAGCACTATGTAACTTTTTCTGTGTTCAGAATTTGCAAAATGTATATAATGAGCGAGTACATCATGAAGAATTTATCTTCCAAACCGCGTTTTTGTCTCATTCCGAATCACTACGATACACTTATAATAAGTACTTATATGTGGACTATTGTAGCCTGGTCGGGTCGTCATCGCTGCGGAGTAACACATTCCTGCGTGAATCGCCATAGACCAGGGGTGCCCAAACTTGGTCCTGGAGGGCCGGTGTCCTGCAGAGTTTAGCTCCAACTTGCCTCAACACACCTGCCGGGAAGTTTCTAGCATGCCTACACTCTTAAAAATAAAGGTGCTTCAAAAGGCAGCGATGCCATAGAAGAACCATTTTTGGTTCCACAAAGAACCATTCAGTCAAAGGTTCTTTAAAGAACCATCTCTTTCTTAACTATTTGTAATCTGAAGAACCTTATTTCACCACAAAGAACCTTTTGTGAAACAGAAAGGTTCTTCAGATGTTAAAGGTTCTTTATGGAACCATTTAGACAAAAAGGTTCTTCTATGGCACCGTGAAGCACCTTTATTTTTAAGAGTGTAGGCATGCTAGAAACTTCCCGGCAGGTGTGTTGAGGCAAGTTGGAGCTAAACTCTGCAGGACACCGGCCCTCCAGGACCGAGTTTGGACACCCCTGCCATAGACATAAGCTTAGAGAAGTAGCTCTGGTTGGAATGTTCTTCTGCGGGATGTGTGCAGTTCAGTTTATTAACTGCTAGAGCGTCAAAAGTTACATAGTGCTGCTTTAATGCTTAAGTACAGCCTCGAATGAAACATTTCAAGACCCAAATGAGGTCAGGTTATACTACTGTACAAGTATTATATGCAAAATAAATTGTGTTAGTGCCAAGATTATGTTACTATTATAATGTTCAGATTCATTGTTTGATATAAATGACACACCCAAAGCCTGTGAAGGAAACTTTGAATGCTCTTTATATTAGAAGACAAGGTGTAGAACTTACCAGCAGGTGTGCTAGTCATGGTGAAAGTCATAACTGTATTGAAACGGACACCTATATGGAGCAAAATAAACCTGGTTTACTCAATTCAATAACAGCAAAACATAGTACCAACTGTGACTTTTATTTTTTACAAATATGTCCTTTCTGTAACAGACGATATGACTTAAGTAAACTTCTGTTTATACATTAACTAAACGTGGACAAACATCACTGGGTTGTGAGACAGATGTACAGTTTGTGTGCCACTGAGGCTTATTGGAACTGCCTGAAGAGAGGGGCACTTACATGTGGAAGAAGGAATAGAAAATTGTGTATTAAATGTTCAGGGACATTTTGGGAGATAAGTAATTTGTAAAAACTTAAGTCAACCCACTTTTCAAAATATTTCTACATACATCACAGGTTAAGGGTCATTCTATAAAATGGGTGTTTCTAGTACGATATGGTAATTTTTCAAACATTGTCAGACACATTGAATCATAATTAGAAATTGTATACATTTCAAGCTAAATTGAAGGGATAGTTTACTCAAAAATGAAAATATGCTGAGAATTTGCTCACGCTCAGGCCATTTAGGATGTAGATGAGTTTGTTTGGAGTTAAAACCATCTTGATGGATTTGTTTCTAACAAACATGCAGCTTTTTGCTGTACAAGACATTCATTGATGGAGTCGTGTGCATTACTTGCAGATTACTGTGATGTTTTTATCAGCTACTCTCATTCTGACGGCACCCATTCACTGCAATCAATTCAAACATCTTGAGGTTGAGTACATTTTCAGCAAATTTACATTTTTGGACTATTCCTTTAATGCATTTTTATATATGTTGGACCACAATTAAGCCCGTTTTGAAATAAAACCGTTTTAAACTTTAAATTGACATTAAAAATGTTGTTTAAATTCATTAAACTACAAAATTCTTACTAGAAAGAGAATGTAATGCTGATTTTGGTTGACCACCCAAAATCATAGCAATGGGATTATTTATGATTTAGTTAGCAATGAGACATTATTATTATACATTACAAGGGCTATACTGTATATGATAGGATAAAACGCTAGTGTGAAGAAGTTGGATACACAGGGGTGGAGACAAGTCAGATAAAACACGAGGAAGAGACAGATTTATTTCCCTTTTTTATGCTATGGTTAGGAAAATTTCTATATTAACATACATTAAAATGTTTGCATTCATTTAATCATATTTACCCACATGCTTATAATGTATACAAACGCACCCGTTGTGTCGAATGACCCTTATTAAACTTATAAATCAAATGCTGTGGCAGCAGTCATAAGTCTCACTTCCTAAATTGAATGAACTTGCTTTCTTACAAATCTCGTAGGGTTAAAACACAAAGCTCATTTGAAAACGGCTCTCATCGTGCTGTAGGCACACTACACACAAAGCTAGAGGTGCTGCAAAGAACCACGCACCGGTGAGATTGTTGGTTTGCTTGTTTTGAGGTAGAGACAACCTAAACCTGTAATCCTCACGATTCCATTTATGTGTTATTTGTCATACTGTGATCATTGTACAGCTGTTGAGCCATTTGAAACCGTCAGACTTACTTCCAGCCCAACAGGAACAAAAAAAAATGTAACGTACCTGTTTGAGTGTCAGAGTCACGGTTAAACTACTTTTAGTTAAAGATAAAAATTAAACTTCAGACCGAGGAATCATGAAAAGTAAGCTGCGTTCAAGCCAAGGCAGAACAACATGAAGCCACCAC
Organism: Sinocyclocheilus grahami; assembly: GCF_001515645.1. NCBI lineage: Eukaryota > Metazoa > Chordata > Actinopteri > Cypriniformes > Cyprinidae > Sinocyclocheilus > Sinocyclocheilus grahami. The sequence continues at coordinate 526,138 of NW_015505192.1, forward strand.
AAGCTCATCCACAAAACGGTCTTGAGTGCGCGGTCATATCCGATCTGTGAACGAATCGTTCGTTTGAATCGGATCTTTTCGACGAATCAGCTGAACCGGTTCACAAACTCCAACTAGACTGAGCGGTTCTCAATCTCGATTCAGTGACCTAAACGATTCATTGAACCGAATTCGGACACAGCCGTTGCCGTCACAAACCGGGATTTGAAAACGTAACGTTACTGGAAATATGAAAATTGTATGAAGTTTTACCAACACCCTTACACGCTAACATATGTAAATAGGCTGCGAGTAATTTTATTCACTTGTTATCTCACAGCTGAAACAAATTGAACTGCGACACATGACATTACTTAACTAATTAATAAAACTTAGTAGAATAAAAACTAATAAAATGCATTTGCTTTTATTAGGACGTTTGATTGTGGAGCCATACGGCGGGCTGATGTAATTGCGTCATGACGTAAAGAATCATTTAATCCCTTTGGAACAGGTTCTTTGAAACAAACCGTTCAAAGGAGCCGATTCTCCGAAACGAGTGACTAAATTGCGTTCAGGAGTGTTTCCTTCTGCCTGCTTCCCGTGAAGCATCAAACAATAGTCGCATTCCACGAAATGACTAATATTAACCAACAACCACCACCCTGCATTCTAGACTAACCTCTAAAAATAAAGAAAGGTGATTTGGAGCAGTAGTTTAATTGCTTGAGTGTGTAATGAAGAAAATGTAAAAAAAAATAATAATAATAATAAAAAATAGGCAATTGAGTGACAAGTTCATTTTTATTTTTAAGTTATTTAATGATGGATAATTGTCAAGTACACAACAACATTTCCCATTGTTTCCTGTGATCAGTTAGACAAATGTATGTCATATAGTGTATCTAAGAACATTAAAATCCATAAGGAAGACCACCACATATGATAGAAGACAATACAGGGAAGTGATTGTAGTCTAAAAGAAACTTGGATTAAAACCCAGAATTTAAATATTTATCTGAAAATTCATATCTCAAACGATCAAGGATGAAAAAAATAATGACTACAAGCGAGTACAGCAGTTGATGTCCTCTGTTATGTTGTGCATTTGCAGTCCGAGTCCAGTGCATTGCCAATAAACACGGTCTTTTCTGTAAACAGATACAACATTGAAATGAAAAACACATTGAGCCATCTGCTCACAGTGGATTAAATGGAACACATGAGCACAACATGAGTGTGAGCTGTACATGTAAGTGCTCTCAAATTATGCTGACCTTTTGTCTGCTATTTAGGGGCCTCTGCTGTCACTCACTCGTTCACTTCTCCTGGCGGATGGTCACCCTTGGTAAGAGCCTTGAAACAGGTCAAACCAATCAAAATTGCATCCTGTTTTGAACTACATTTTTATGTTTTTTTAAAGAATGAACATAATGGCTATGTTCAGAATGGAATGGCCTACTAATTACTGAACACTGCAGTATATAATTATACTGTATACTATGTACTACATTTTTGAAACCGAACATAAGACAGTAGGAATTATGAAATGAATTGTTCAGAATTGTTTAAAAGCATGGCTATAATTACATACGGGCTCATTTGCCAGACTGCAAATGAAAGGTTATGATGTTACAACAGATTTCTATTTCAAATAAATGATGTTTTTTTTTTTTTACTTTCTATTCATTAAAGAATTCTGGGGGAAAATGTATCATGGTTTCCACACAAATAATAACAAGTACAACCGTTTTCGACACTGATCATTTAAATTAAAAAAAAAGTTTCTTTAGCAGCAAATCAGCATATTAGAATGATTTCTGAAGGATCATGTGACTCTAATGTAATTAAAATGTCAAATGTAATTATTTTCACAATATTACTGTTTTTACAGTATTTTTCTTCAAATAAATGCAGCCTTGGTGAGTATAAAAGACTTTAACATTAAAAAAATCTGAATTATTCCAAACTTTTAACTGTAATGACAAACAGTAGTGTATGTTTTTGATGTCTCTCTCTCTCTCTCTCTCTCTCTATATATATATATATATAATATGGGTTGTTCTATAATGTGTTTACACCTTTACAGAACTCACATTGTTTGAAGCCTCAGCTTGTTCCACATCTGATTTAACGTCACAAGCTATTCCATTCTCCACACCAGAAGGCCCATCGTCTCGCACCTTCTCGGGTGATTTTTGATCTTTGATCTTGGAGCATTCAGCGATATTTGAGTTTGGTTTCAGTTCACTCTCATCACAGTCCTCCTCAGAAGACTCCTCCTCATTCGGTGTATCTTGATCTGAGGCTTGTGAGGACTCCTTCTTTTTGGCTTTCCTGTCTTCTTCCACCGGTTTATCTTCAGAGGTGCTGGTGTTATCCAGCTGTGGCTCATGGGCCGAGGTACCTTCCTCTGTATGATAATCTAATCTTGTAGGGCTGCCTTTTGCATCTTTGGCACCAGAGACGTTCTCATAAAGGGGCTGAGGGCTGGTCTGCTTAGGGCTGTATGACCCATATGTTGGTCTGTCAGACCTAAAACTGGATGAGTTGTCTCTCCTGTAATAGCAAATGTACAGAGAAATATGATGGTTTGCATCTTATAAGAGATCTCCTAACAAAGATACCACATTATTATTTTGGCCACAAGCACTTTGTGTAATTTTAGACTTTTGATTTAAGATTTTAGAGTAATACTTTTTCTGCCTTTATATTATTAATCATGCACATTCACCAGCAGATGGCATTCGTTTCCAAGTTTTAAATCAGCAAGGCGAAGAGAGAAACTGAAATTATGTTGTTGTTTTTTTTTTACCTTAGAGAGCCTCTGGGGTTGTAACCGGTGTGGAAATCTTTAAAGCTTTTAAGTGATCTGGGGGACAACGTGTCTCTAAATGACCTTCTCTTCAAGGAACCAAAGCTTAAAAGGAAAACAAAGAGTAATTTGTTACTGTAAAATATTATACTACTGATATTTAACTTGTTTATTGGAAAAATATATAGAAGAACAGACAAGAAAGCCATATACCGGTTGAAGTTCTTCACAACAAAGCTCTTGTCTGGATGCTGGGTGCTCAGCTCTTTCATCACAGTCTGCAGAACCTCATTGTTCTTGGGGCCAAAAAAGAAAAAAAAGACTTCTCAGGGAGTTACAGAACATGAGGAATCACTCTTTTGTTTGATCCAAGTATTTTATTTTCAAGCTGTATTTTCAGCTTTTGCTTTACCTTGGTAAGCTCCTTGTAGAAGATGTCTTTGAGGTTGCAAATGGCTTGGAAGACTGTGACATAGCATCCAATGCGACTATATAATGCAGAACAAACAGAAATGAAGGTAATCAATATTGCATTTTTAAACAAGATCCATCTGTGTACTATAAAAATAACCCCAGAACTCACCTGTCAAATAGAATAGGCAGTTCCAGCTTCAGCTCCCTGTTCATGTCTTCAAATATCACCTTTGCTGCATTCATCTCATCCTCTGCCTATAAAAACACCAGCATATACGGAAAATCCTTTACATCTATACATGGTCTTCAAGAATCTGAATTATATCATAATGTTGCTAGCAATGTCATTTTTGGTAGTAAAGAACATGACTGCAAGGTTGGAACTTATCAGTAAGGCTACAAACACGGGCAGAACAAAAAAATGTGAAATAAGTAAAAGATGGCATACAATACCTTTCCAATTTTAATATCATCCTTCTTTTTAGCATTCTGCAGCCCTGTCAGGTGATGGCGAGTAGAATCATAGTCTACGAGCTTCCTGTTTCGCTTGGCCACCTTTTCCTGAATCATGAAGAAAAATAGCATACAAACTGCATTTAAAAAAATGATTGAGAGCTTTGTGCAAGGTGCGTTTGCCAGTATATGAGGCAGCCATTTTTACCCTGACATCTGGAAACTGGCTCATGTACGACTCCATCGTGATTAATGCCTGATCATGCATCTTGTCCTCATAATCTTTCCACAGAAGCTCTTCTCCCTTTGGAACACAGAGAGTCATATTTGTATTAATATAGGAAATTATAATTTGAGAATTTATAATAATTTAGGATGTATAATCATTTATAATAAAGTGTGTATAAAGCGGAGGCTTGTAAGTGTGTATAAAGTGTGTATAAAGAATATAAAGCTGCTTGGTTTGGAAGTGACCTCTGAGTAAGCAGCGCTTCATACATCGCTATTGACAAATGCACAATGAACATACTTTGCCCGTGAAATTTCGCTGATGAACGCACATTTGGATTTTAAAGTGTAACTTTCATGTCCAAACATCACAGACTGCCCAAGACTCTAAGAAAAGTCTTTAAAAATAGGGACCAATGTATACTGTTACCATGAAAAAAAAAATCTGTATATTCACAGGTGTTTTAGGGTTAAATGAAATGTAAACTTAACAGATTTTTCTATATATTCTTACAGTGGTCTCTGAGACTAACCTCCACAACTGGCCCAAGATCCTCTGCACCATCCCACTTATCATCGTAGGCATCATACAAGGACTGAAACAGTCGATTTGAAGCATCCCTCATTACTGTTAAACATACAACGACAGTCAGTAATCCTGTTCAGAAGAAGCTGATGTCCTATATGAGTCTCATAGTAAAGAGCCAACCTGTGACAGCATTGAGGTACGCTTTAAGGTCCTTGTATACTCTGTATCCATCGTTCTGCAAAGGAGATCACAAGGACATATTAGGCAATCTTTTGATCTTCAAAGCAGTCACTTTGTATACCATAGCAGATCTAATGCACCTGTTGGTATTGGAGGTTCGTGACACAGTGCTCAAAGTGCTCATCTTTGGTCTCCTCAGATTTGCCAAGCCTCTGCAACACCTGCAAAAGCATCACTTATTACATACCTGACAGCCATGTCAAGGGGATTGTCAAACTCTACTGACAGCACTGCAATGGATGTTACACCTGAACCTTGAAATATTGATAAGCGCACACTGGCGAAGAAAAAGGCTCGCTTACATGGTTGTAGATCGAACTATTCACCTGACTTCTCCAATAGACACTTTGAGATGACAAGATATGAAGGGCTTAAACCCAGTCCTGTTCCTGGAGATCTTCAGCTCAACCTGCAGTGTTCAGCTCAATCCCTGCCCAAACACACCTGTGTAGTGCTCCTGAAAATCTTAATTAGCTGGTTCAGTTGTGTTTGATCAGGGTTGGAGCTGAAGTTTGCAGGGAGGTAGATCTCCAGGAACAGGACTGGATACCCCTGGCTTAAACAGACTCAGTAGGTGAAAACAGAAAAGTAAACGGTGACTTGGTCAGCCTTAGTAGTTAAATAAAATACAATTGTGGCAATAAAGGAGACTGTTAAGCAGCGAAAGAAGCTGCTTGTTTGCATTGGCTCTTGTCGCTGGAGTAGATAAAGCGACCTGTGTCAGCTACTCCCATGTCATGTGACTGGATTGATTATTGGATGAAAATAACACTAAAGTCTCTGTGCTCTCAAACAGGAAGACTTTGGAAATCACATTGGCGCTCTTGACATAGTGTTTTATGATTCCAGCCACGTACCTTCTCCTGTGCTCTGTTGAATTGTTTCTGCATCCGTTTAGCAAGAACATTGGCCCCTCCTTTTGAGCTGATGCTGGCCTTGCTCTCTGCCATGTTCTCCGCTTGTTTTCTTCTTGAATAATGTTTTGTTAAACCCTTAAATTACCTGGCCAACCCTGGGAAATAAAAGGAATTTTTTTTTTTTAGAAAAACGACAGTGGACTTGGTGTCTTTACATACCTCTGTATTCTGTCCAAACACGCCTTCTCTTGGCTTCCTCCACAGTCATAAGTCGTAAACTTCTTATCTTTCCAGGTCATGATTTGAGCTTTGCGGCGGCCCCTGAGTCATATTTTATAGTGAATGGTTATGTAAGGGCCCGCTTGTGGAGAAGGCTGAAATTATATTCTATTAGGCCTAGATTATAGTATATAATTCATTCATTTTCCAAACCGTATGGGATGCTAGAGTCATTATATTATTTTATATTATGAATCAACATCGAACTGAACTGAGCTGAATTACGACAATATTGTCTGTTCTGTCGAGCTGCTTTACAGCTGAAATTGAAATTGTTGAAAAATTCTGCAACATCAACACTTGTTATTTTCCTGTTTATTACTGTGAAACTACCTTAAAATCTATATCGTAAAAAGCACTATATAAATAAATGTTAGAAATGAGATAAAAAGCTGAACTTATTCCATTACTGTTCTATTCTATTTAATATAACATAATGAAGATCAAACATTCAGCTTATTCTGTTCTATTCCCCTTTTCTGTTCTATTCTAATCAGATAAGTAGAAGTAAAATTTTGCATTCGTTCTATTATGGCCCACATGCTACTGAGCTTTATTCTATTCTATTCTATATAATATAAGCAGTACCTAAGACATAAAAAGCATTACAGATATTTCCAAACTACATTTCCCAAAAGCCACAGTACACACAAGCAACATTGACCACTCCTCTTCCTCCCAAATGTGGATGTTGTGAACTTTGATCTGCTTTTTGGACTGAACTGAGTTTGTAACATTGCTGCCTCTTCAGAATCAGGACATGCTGGACATGATCATGGGAAGCGCGGTGGCCAAGTGTGCTATCACCGACCTGGCCATTCAGTGGGTTGGGTGGGCACTAGCGTCTGCTCTCAAAACGGAAAAGTTTTACGACTTGGCAGGTAAATGATTTATCCAAAAGGCGTAGTCACACGATATTGATATAGTAATGTTCATGCATTAGTATGCACACACAAAAATGATATTTCGCTTTAAAAAAATTGCAGTTGTTTTGTTGCGTCGCAACTCATGCAGCTTTTTTAGAGCTTCTTTTATTTTTGGACGAGAAAAATAGGTTAGGTAAATTGTATTACGAGACGGTAGTTATCTAAACTACAATAACGTGTTGTGAAACCACCATAAATACGTCTCTCCACCCACCACATCCTAAAGCTTACTGAAGTGCACTTGTATTTCGACAAGCCGGCCTCTCAACCAATCAGAGCATTTTATCTACAGAGTAGGCGTCGTATAATTGGCCAAACTTTGGGTACATCACTGTCAATCCTGCAGATAGAGGCGGGACTTATGATGATCGACTGTAACTCGGATATGATCTTGGAGCCTATAAATTAGTACAAGTGCAAAACAATGTGCTACTTTAATCTGTATAAGCATATTTGCACAAACCTCGAAACTAAATTATATTTATACGGAAAATAACAATATTTAACTGTACAGATATTTAAAATACATTATAACACCATTTTAAAACTGTTTATAGTGTTATACATAAACCGTTTAATATTGCATAAATGAATTTTAACAGCTATATTGATTAGCATCTTATGCATGGCATGTAGAAAGTAATCACAACTTGCGGACATGAAGATGTGAGAACTATCCACGAGGACTTGATGATTATCCATGTAATTCAAAGTCTTATTCTCTACATAAAAATAGCTTCTACTCACCTGTCAGCATTCAATTTGCATTGCTTTTCAGTGTAGTTCAAATATTATCCAATCATTTCAGTCTTTCAAACACAGGTCACTGAATGCTATTCCCTCTCTTTCTCTCTGAGAAGTGTGCTCTTGAGGATCCTTGAACTTTGCTACCAATTGTCTCTAGATTCATTGGTAAAGTATTCAGTGAGCACGCCTCACTTTTAAAATGGACGGACACAGGTGACTGGCTGCTCTGCCCATATCTGGATATTGAATGCCTTATCAGTTTAACTACAGATTCATTTTGTTGTTTTGTAGGATCTGGTACCTTCATATTGCTGGCTCATCTGAGTCGGGTATGGGGCGGAACTGGCCACTTTAGACAGAACGTACAAACTGGACTTGTCACTGCCTGGGGTCTGAGGTATAGATAGATATTGTAAAAGTCTTCTTGTCTTGTAGATTTAACAGCGTTAATAAAAGTGAAGTCAGTCCAGCTTTTTGTTGCATTAATGTATCCATTAAGGTCTGGTTAATAAGTCAATTAGTAACAGATTGGGCCTTGTCCTGCAGGCTCGGGACATTTCTCTTTCTTAGAATCCTAAAGGAAGGACAAGACCGGAGATTTGACAATGTCAGAGACAGCCCTGGGACATTCTTTGTGTACTGGACCATGCAAGGTATTTCAACCACGGCTATTGATTATTTGCATAGTTAGTGTTAATTGATGGCCGCAGTAGGCCATTTGTGTTCAGTCACAACAACAACAACAAAAAGATAACTAGGAAAGTACCTTTACTAGTATATTATATCACATAATGATCATATATCTCGATTCTATTTCTATATTGTATTCTATTATGAATCAAATACCATAAGTAGTTTAACTTATAAGTTGCACCTATTTTGTTGTTCTATTCTGTGTCACATAATAAAGATCAAATATTCAACCTATTCTATTTCAGTATTTAATATTATATTGCATTATATTATGAATCACGCAAGTAGAAGTTGAACCGTGCACCTATTCTGTACTGTTCTATTCTGTCACATAATGATCACATAGCTCAATTCTATTCTGTTTGAATATTTTATTCTATTCCAATGTTCTACACTACGAACAACTTGGAAAGTAACTTTACTGCCATCAAGTTAGTCAACTTTCATTCAAATGCAACTTGTTTCTCCTTTTTTTTCTAGCTTTGTGGGTCTTTATTACCCTGTTGCCCACCCTAAGTCTAAACAGTGAGAGAAGAGATGAGCCCCTGGGCCCACGTGACTACATCGGTTGGGGAATATGGGGGCTGGGTTTTGCTACAGAGGCCATTGCCGACCGGCAGAAGTGGAATTTTAGGAGTGATCCAGATAACGCAGTGAGTAATAACTTGCACTGATAATAATAATTTGATGAGACGACCAAATTATGACATGTAAATCATATAACTTGTGTCATAAAAGAGATGTTTTAATATAATAGCGTTCATTTTATAAGGCCTGTGCTCTAATAGATAATGATAAACTGGATCAAACTGTCCGTTCTTAACCCTCTGGTTGTTATTGGCCATTTTATACCAAATGTATTATTCTTTTTAATGTTATACCTTTTTTACTAAGGGAGGAATACCAAAGAAGTGCATATTTTTTTCACATGGGTTAAATATACAGAAACTATGTGAACCATTTGTTGGTTTGTTTGTTTGAACATTCTAACCAGCTACTTTGGCTTAACCAAAGGTGTGTGTTTGGGACGGGGCTATCTGGTTGTCCAACCAATGGCAGACAGGGGAAGTGATGCAGAAATTACACTGTTCACCTTTAATTAAAGATTTAGAATTTAGCTTCAAGAAATCCTGAGTGCTTATTACTTTGCATACGACATTTTAATTAATGTTAAGACAAATAATGTAAGCCTACTTGTATTCGCAGGGAAAATTTATTCATCATGGACTGTGGGCATACAGCAGACACCCAAACTATCTGGGGGAGATCCTGCAGTGGTCAGGCCTGTTCCTGTCCGCTTCCTCCGTCATGCGTGGTCCTCAATATCTCACTGTGGTTTCTCCTCTCTTTGTCTGGTTTTTACTGAGACACGTTAGTGGGATCCCCATCCTTGAGAAACAAACTATGAAGAAGTGGGGATCAGACCCTGCTTACCAGAACTACATCAAGAACACTCCACTCCTATGGCCCTTCCCCAAATTTAAAGGAGAATAAAGCATATTTACAGAAATTTGCAGTAATTGCTCATGCTTACTAATGAACATTGAGAGCTCTTGTGAATGTCTGGAAATACAGACACAATAGTGTGAGTAGTTAAAGGAATAGTTCACCAAAAAATTTAAATTGACTCACCCTCAGGCCATCCTGAGATGTAGAAGAGTTTGTTTCTATTGAAAAGATTTGGAGAAATTTATCACTTGCAAATCAATGGATCCTCTGCAATGAATGGGTGCCGTCAGATTGAGTGTTCAAATAGCTGATAAAAACACAATAATCCACAACATGACTCCATTCCATCAATGAATGTCTTTTGAAGCAAAAAGCTGTTTGTGTAAAAAAACTAATCCATAATTAAGGCCTTTTAACTTTAAATCAGACACTTCTGGCTACAATCTATAATAAAGCTTCCTCCAGTGAAAAAGTCAATCCCTTGTTGTCCTCGCATCAAAATCCACCAACATGTTTAGAAATATCAACTTAGAACAGTGCTTGATCTTTACATATTTCACTTCTGATTCAGATAAAATTACTTTTTCACTGGAAAAAGCAATAGTATGTATTGAGGAGGACTCATATTTTAGCCAAAAGCAATAGTTTGAAGTTAAAAATTTCTTTATTTTGTTTAGTACAAACAGCTTTTCGACTTTACATTTATTGATGGTCTGGACTATTGTGTTTTTATCAGCCGTTTAGACTTTAGTTCTGACGGCACCCATTCACTAATTCATTGATGAACAAGTAATATGCTAAATCTCCACAATCTTCCATTTTTGAGTGAACTATTTCTTAAGAAAACAATATAGATGTCCTCATTCCTGGATCTAGTTTCTTCATTATAACATTTTCAGTACACCTAGTTACTTTGCAGTTGTAACCCACAAGGAAATTCTTCAAAGAAATCTATCAATACTTCTCTTTCAATTAATTCAACTACCCGGTCTCATATTCTGGCACACTTTGTGCCTCAGTGATTTTGTATTGTATTTTAAATGCGAACATTTACGTCACAGTCCAACTCTAAATCCCAATGCGATGCGTTAAAAGACAGACACAAAGGACTTGCAATAAATGAATGTATTTGACAAACAGCACAAGTCTTACAAAATAATCACACCACCCGAAAGCATTATTATGTATTGAGGAGGACTCATATTTTAGCCAAAAGCAATGGTTTGAAGTTAAAAATGTCTTGATTTTGTTTAGTACAAACAGCTTTTCGACTTTACATTTATTGACAGTCTGGACTATTGTGTTTTTATCAGCCGTTTAGACTTTAGTTCTGACGGCACCCATTCACTAATTCATTGATGAACAAGTAATATGCTAAATCTCCACAATCTTCCATTTTTGAGTGAACTATTTCTTAAGAAAACAATATAGATGTCCTCATTCCTAGTTTCTTCATTATAACATTTTCAGTACACCTAGTTACTTTGCAGTTGTAACCCACAAGGAAATTCTTCAAAGAAATCTATCAATACTTCTCTTTCAATTAATTCAACTACCCGGTCTCATATTCTGGCACACTTTGTGCCTCAGTGATTTTGTATTGTATTTTAAATGCGAACATTTATGTCACAGTCCAACTCTAAATCCCAATGCGATGCGTTAAAAGACAGACACAAAGGACTTGCAATAAATGAATGTATTTGACAAACAGCACAAGTCTTACAAAATAATCACACCACCCAAATTGAAAAGCAACAGAGTTGAAAGTGATTGTCTGTGAAATTCATACTTTTCTGATCAGGAGTTGCGTGGACATTGGCGTTCTCAATGATCATGTTATCATTGTGAGTCTGGTTATTGTTGCTGATCATAAATTGACTCCAGTACTCCACAGGCAGACCCAGGAGACGCTCAACCACCTGAGAGAGAAAGAGCTTGGTGAAAAACTCTTGGTGAAAAAGTAAAAAGGTACACTTTTGCAGACCCCAGACCCCAAGTAAGATCACTTACTTTTGGCTGCCGTTTTGTGTCCTGCAGAATGGTCATTGGATCTGGGTCAGGCACGGTATGACCCACAATTGTGGGCCCAAATACACGAGCCAGATTGGTTATGTCCATCTTTGTATCTTTGCTCTGGGCCACCCTGAAGATGATGGAAATGAATACATCAACCCATACAATCACTTTTATTGATCAGTAAATGGTCTGCAAGATAGTTCTTTATTAGCTCCTCATGCTATATTGCATATAATTTGCTGTTAAAAAGGGGGAAATAGAAAACATTGAGGAAAGAAAAAAAACAAGATTGTTAACAAGATTGATGGCATACATATCCAGTACCAATTTTGCAACCATAATATTATTGACATTTTGTTTGTTGTAGAAATAATCCCATGGTCAAATACAGGTTAAGTTTAACTGTTGATAAGATGCGGATGTCTACAGGGAATTTACAGCACCACAGATAAATTAAAAATATGCAAATTTAACACCATTTCAAGAGTATAACCATCATACTTAAAGCAAAGTTTTTGGTAATGCTTAAAAATAAACATTTAGGCTCTTATACCCTCCAGTACAACAACCCCTTAAGGAACTGATGTTTAACAAAGTTGCATTAAACCTGGAACACTCTTTTAAATGTCACAAATGTAAGTGTTATCTGGTAAGAAACATAACATATTAGCAAGCGGCACCAGCTATAAAGCAGACAGTAGAATCAGAGACCATGTGTGCTGTTTACCTCTGCAAATGGATGATGAGGAAGGCCAGAGTGTCTCTGTTGGGCTGTGGAAGATCACTGATGTTCTGATACATCAAGGCGACGCTGTTGTCTTCATCGGAGAGCTCTATGAGAAAAGACTGAATAGTTACTATTGAATGCACTGATATGTTCTGTTATTATATATAACTAAAAAAAAACAGAAGCGCAAAAATTGACATTCATAATGTTACAAAAGACTACTATTTCAAATAAATGCTGTTCTTTTCAACTCTCAATTTAAAGAATCCCATGTCAATGTATCATGGTTTCCACAAAAAAATAAAATACATTTAAGCAGCACTACGGTTTTAAACATTAATAATATTGTCTAGAACACCAAATTAGCATATTAGAATGATTTCTGAAGGATCATGTGACACTGAAGACGGGAGAAATGATTCTGAAAATTCAGCTTTGCCACCACAGGAAAAAATTACATTACATAAAATAATTTCACAATATTGCTTTACTGTAATGTTCTAATAAAACAGCCTTGGTGAGTATAAGAGAGGTCTTGCAAAAACCTCAAAAATAAATTTTACAAACCCCAAACTTTTGAACAGCGGTGTACATTCATCAACACTAACCAGCAGCATCCATGAAGGCACGATTGAGGCGGAAGGTCAGCAGGGGTTCTTTGAGGTTCCTCAGGAAGTCCTTGAGGAGGCCAGTGATGGCATGGATATCGTCCACCTTGCTGAGCAAGGGAACAGTCTTCCCACGCAGGAACTTCTCTTTCAGGTCCTTGACCACTCGATCAGAGCCAGACACCCGATACAGACCGGTCTATCAAAGGAATATGCAGGTTTTCAGACCATACTGGTCTTGTTTAGAATTCAAGAATTCTGCCTCTTTATCGACTTACCTCATGTAGGCCTCTCTGCTCAATCTCATTAACACAGTGCACTACTAGCGAAGGAATCATGGGAGAGGAGGTGGACACATAATTTGCTAGGATGCCCTATTGAAAATCACACCAGAAGCAATCAGTGAATAAGGTATATATGTTTAAAGAAATTAAGAGTTCAATGCAGCCTCTTATTTGAATGAAAAAAATCAGTAAAACAGAGGCGGAAATACTCAAGCTTGTTGAAAAAGCTTCATAAAGATTTGTCACCTCCTCGAATTTCACTGGAGTCCCAGTCATGTTTGGAATGCAGGGCAGAGGGCAGCGCTCACGGCACTCAGGGTGGGCCACCACACGGCAGTCCCTGCACTTCAGAGAGATCTTCCCAAATTTGATCCTCTTACCACATGGCACACAAGACTCTGGCTTGATCACCTAGGAAAAACCACAAGGGCCAGGCAGATATGAGCTGTGAGGGCTATAAACACAAACCTGTGCAGATAACTTCATTGATTATAATTGGAGTGGTATAGTTTTGTGTCAGTTTTACATGCTTTGAAAACTTTACTTGGTGTGGACATTTGAGACATAATATGGACTACTATTTTGCTTTTTTATCTTTTTGCTATAACTGAAATAGGTACAACGTTGCAAACCATAGAATTACCGTGAACAATGAATGTTACGGTTTAGGGATGTAACCGTATGAACATTTCTTATCACGGTTATAGTGACCAAAATTGTCACGGTTATCAGTATTATCACGGTATTGTTAAAATGTGCTGAAATCACTTCAAGTTTTATATTTAAAAATCAACAAAAAAATGACTGTGTTTGCATAATCACTAAAACAACAACATTACCAATGATGTTCGGATTTTAAATGACAACTTGACTGACAACAGTTTAATAGCATGTTGAAATATCTAATGTAAATGTTCAAATAAAGATTTGAAAAAGTTTAATAAAAAGATAAACCTCACATTTCAGCCTTTAAATAAAGAAAAGACACAAGTCAAAATGATAATTGATTAATACATTTTATCTGCTCCATAAATAATTCTAGATAACTTATCTGAATTGTTTAAATGTGTAGAACCAACATAAGCTTGTTTTTCATCAACCGGTCAAAATTTACAGCAGGGCATGCAACTTCGGTCCGTTTTTGGCCAGACAGAAACTGCACACAGGCTGAATGTAAAATATAAGTCTCTGTAAATCCGCTCGCTGACAGCAGGTGGCGCTTATGGAAAAGCAGAATTAGAGCTGTTTCCCGTAACCTCCGTGGACAAAGCAGTATTGCGATTAAGAACACTTCGTTTAGGTATTACATGGAGCGAAGATGAAAACAAAATGCCATCGAATAGTTTCTGAAGACAGTCAGAACCTTCAGAGGTACATTCATATAATTAATTCATTCATATATTCATATGTATAATTCCCTTAGCATTCTTTTAAAACCTCCCAGCTTTTCCGCCCTGTTTTCACTCAAAACGAAACTATGCTCGCGAGAACTGTTACTTAAAACTGTGCTTTATGCTGGACAGTATTTATTTATCGCGAGTTGTTCAAATCGTGGTAATCTAATACAGTTTTAATGATAATTAAAAGAAACGGTAATACTAACCGTGGGGAATTTTATCATGATTTATCGTCAAACCGGTAATCGTTACATCCCTAGTACTGTTATACTAGCACTCATCGCTTAACCAAGGAATTCCCAAACTTTTTTGTCAGTTGAACCACTGTGACCAAAAATATTTACTTAAAGTCATGAAATTCACATTAAATGTTACAGAACTTATTGTCAACCATTCAAATTTTTTTTCTGTCTTTCCGTTTTTACCTTGCAATGTTTAAATCAAAATGTCATAACTGGACCTTTGGGTGTTAAAAACAGACTCTGGTGACATATGCAAGTCTTCTCCGATTATTTAATCCACAATCCATCAAGCTCGCGTTCATCTACCTCTGCTTTTGAGTGTAAATGCCCACATCTCAAAATCTATTCAACAACCAGTGCACAGAAGTCACTCCCTACATGTTCTTTTAAGTAGATACAATACTGAAGAAAGATCTGTCACTACTTCCATTTCATTGTGACTTTAAAGAAGAGATTTTAGATTTAAGAGATTTAATCATTTAACAGTTCACTAATGTTGGTTAATGGTCACATGCAGGCAAACAAATCAAATATTTGTGAATATTCATAAAATACTCAAATATCTTTAGTGTTTAAATGTCTTAATTTTAAATTTCACATTTATTTATTAGCTTTACATCAACCGTGTTTCCCCGCATGAACCCAATTTTGAAAAGTTCTGACTTATGCAATCAAATTATAAAAATAGAACTAACAATTGTATAACTGCAAAAACTAGGAGAAATTAACTCTCTGGTTGGGACTCAAGAGCAATGCGACTGGAGAAGTGCACTGAATTCAGAGATTTTATATGCAACACCGCATCATACCGTTTTGGAGACAAATTCATGCAGACGGACACCTCCGTTGCCCTGGGGAGTGCTGGGCCCTGCCTTGGTCTCTCCATTGGGTTGACTGGGCTGCTTGAACACATCCATAGACTGAACAGAGTCTGTGTCAGCAGTGTCCCACTCCAGAGCAGCTGAAGAACAAAGCAGAGAGATGCACTGCTCACTCACTCACTACTGCAGAATACTTAAACAGAAATGCAAAGGCTCAGGGTGTGAGAAATGATCAGGAAGAACATCCCATACAAAACACAAACAAAAAAACAAATATAAAGAGTACTATGCTGGAGACTCAACAAGGGGGGTCAATTTAAAACACCCCAGAGTCCTACAAACTATGTACTAAATTATTTTAAAAATGTATCTTTGACCGTTCGATAAAAACACATTTATGATACTGAAACCACATATCATGACTCACTGCGGAGCTTATTTATAATACAGCAGCAGCCTGCACATTATTATTCAGTCAATAAGAAAATCGCATAATCAATGACTCATGCAAATATTCTCTTGCTCTGAAATGTGCGCCCTCATGAATGACAATATTCAATTTAAGGAAGTGAGCTTACCAGTTTTTCGGCGGCTCCGGGTCCAGTAAGGAACAGCCTCCACTGTGGTGACAGCTTCAATGGGTCCGCCATTAGTGGGCACAGTCACGGTGGTCTTAGCCACCAGAGACTCATTACCCTGATAAAACGTGACTTGAATGAACTGTCAAACAATTTCTAACTGACTACACATTCAACTAAAATATGGTGGTATTAACTGGACAATAGCAGCATTCCAACATCAAAAACAACCAGGGAATAGCTTGTTGGCTCTCACAATGTCAAAAGAAGACAAAACCTTCCAATATTCACACTCCTATGGGTTGTAGGGACTGGTGGAAACATTTTACTCGTACTGACTAAAGCAAAGCCCTACAGGGAGCCTTTAAACTGAAGAGTCTTTTCCCAATTTAAACAGTCAGTCTTATGCTTATGTAACCCTCTCTTACTTTCTCAGAGGTGCGGCCAGTGGAACGGGACCTCTTGGCAGCGGCAGGGGGACCATCTGTGTGGTTTCGGGAGGAGCGCTGCATTGAGACAGATTGAATGATCAGATATTGATTGAAATTTGGAAGAAATTTTATTAATTACATCTTTGTTGGGAAGCTTACTCTCTTTTGCCGTTTCTTGAGACGAACAGTCCTGATTGCAGAAGAGTCCCAGTCCTTTATTCAAAGAAAAGTTCATTTAAAAATAAATTACTGCAACAACAAAACTCCAATCAATAAAAGATGAGCTAGTCTAACAAAATGTAAATGTTAAAGTCAATTTCTTTAAAATGTTTCACTTTCTCCCCGTCAGGTTTGAGACAGAAATACATTTATGATTAATGTTTTTAACATAAAAGGAAATGGCATACCAAAGAATCATCCGTTTTATCATAACTGATGTCTGACAAGATAGAGGCTGATTCATCAATAGTGGTCAGTCTAGAAAAAAAAGAGTGTGAAAACAAAATGAAGGCAAGACAAAACATTTTTTTTTTTTTTTTTTATTATGTCTATATAGGCTTTTTATTAAGTTTTACTTTTATGTATTTTGAGTTATTTCAGTACTTCAACATACAAAATGGAAATGAAATATATATATATATTGAATGTATTTATATATATGTACATGTATATGTGTGTGGCTGTACATACACATATGTAGTTGTTTTTTGGTGTTTGGCTTAGTGTTATGTTAGAATCATTATTATTTTTAAATTAATAATTTTTAAATTAACTTTTAATATTTTGAATAGTTTTTAGCTTTATTTTTTTTGTTTTCATTTAAATGTTTTAGTTTTGAAATGTTGTTGTATGCATTTGTTATTTTTATTTAATTTAATTATATATATATAGTATATATAGAGTTTTAGCTTTTAGTTTTAATTACTTTTTCTTATTTGTAAGTCGCTTTGGATAAAAGCGTCTGCTAAATGACTAAATGTAAAAGTAAGTAACACTATATCAAAACATAATTTAAAGGGGTCATATGATGCTTTTTTAAAGATCATTATTTTGTGTATTTGGTGTAACAGAATATG
>NW_015505192.1:545156-550431 GCF_001515645.1 Sinocyclocheilus grahami
GTTATCTATTTTAGTTTTAGTTACAGTTGTAGTAATGTTGTCATTTTATTAGTTTTTTATTCTGTCTATATAGGTTTTTTATTAAGTTTTAGTTTTATTTAATTTGAGTTATTTCAGTACTTCAACATACAAAATGGAAATGAAATATATATATATATTGAATGTATTTATATATATGTACATGTATATGTGTGTGGCTGTACATACACATATGTAGTTGTTTTTTGGTGTTTGGCTTAGTGTTATGTTAGAATCATTATTATTTTTAAATTAATAATTTTTAAATTAACTTTTAATATTTTGAATAGTTTTTAGCTTTATTTTTTTTGTTTTCATTTAAATGTTTTAGTTTTGAAATGTTGTTGTATGCATTTGTTATTTTTATTTAATTTAATTATATATATATAGTATATATAGAGTTTTAGCTTTTAGTTTTAATTACTTTTTCTTATTTGTAAGTCGCTTTGGATAAAAGCGTCTGCTAAATGACTAAAAGTAAAGTAAAAGTAAAAGACAAGTTACAGCCTACAGCAGTACGAAACAATTCAATCATAAAAACCATCTATTTGGTCTTTATGACATTCATGTAATTATCTCCTTATAATTAGTCCATTAAAAAGGATGATCATATTTGTTTTCCGTGGCATCTAAAAGATTGAAAAACCCTGATCTAACGCTTTATGATTCCAATCAAATCCTGAAGGATTTCTTAAAGAATAACCAGGTTTTCTCAGAAACCCAGCATATTACAGAAGTAAAATGGGTTGATAATGTGGTTTCATGTTCTTTCTCTTACCGTCGGCTAGTGTTGAGGTTTGCAGGATTCTGGGAACGGGCATTCAGAAAGGCCAGAGCTGACCGCTGCTCCTCATTTAACTGGATGCTGTTACTGGAACCTTCAGACACCAACAGCTCCCGGATGAGCTGGATCTGACGGTCCTGCAGAGTAGAAGAAAACATTTGGTTTTAGCTTAAAATTCAGAGAACAGGTCCACAGCACAAGCAACATGCAAAAAGAGGCCTACAAACCAGTTTGGCACAGTCAGCCTCAGCTTTCTGTCTCCGACGGATCTCCACATCTACTTGGTTGCGGGCATGCTTCAGCTTGATCTCCAGAGCTCCTCGCTCCGTCTCGGCCTTGGTGAGCACCTCCTTACATGCATTTAGCTCCTGCTCGCGTCTCAGCCATTTACGACGGCTGTCCTCAAAGTTCAAGGCCATCTGAATGAACTCTGACAATGAGATAAAGAATGGCAGTGAATATTTAGTGAATGAATGCATTTTATTTACATTTTTCAAGCCACAACCAGTACTTACGGGGCTCAATGCTTTCATTGAGAACATCAAATTGTGCCTGCAGGCTATTAAAAATGCTGTGCAGATTGATCACAGCAGTCTCCATGTCCTCCTGCATTGCAGAAAAACATTTTAAGTGTGTGCACCATTTCATATAACTAGCTAGGCAGATTTATTTTGCTTCTAACGTTAACGTTAGTTATATCGTTCTAAGACCCAGCAACTTTATTTGAAGTTGGCATATGATTATTGCTAGTATCTCGCGACAATACATGCCACTGTTTGGCTTTTCAGCCATATATAATATTTGGGGCGTGGCCAAATAATTAATATGAATATGTATCTGAATAAAATATATAAAATAATGATGATAAAAATAATAATACCAAAAATCTAAGAGTAAAAGTGCATAGTAAAGTGACGAGATTAAATATTAGTAACTTAAAATCCTTTGAAAAGAAATACACACTAGCATGTATCTTACAAACACTAACTTACAAACATTGATTCATTACAGCAAGTCGTCCGATATTTTAACTTACGGATTTGTGTAGACTTCCAGCCTTGTGCGTGAAACAATGTGATTCAAAACTAGAACCTAAAAATATTTGTTCCCAGGCACAACAGCTTCAAACTGGTTTACCGGGGTATGTTGTTAACGTTAGCGTCTCGAGGAGTTGCGTTTCAAATTTACCCGCCAGCCAATCATCGCCGGCCGGGCGTGTTGACGTATGTGCGTCGACGCAGTACGTACAGGCGGCGTGTTCTGCAGTGAGGGGCTTCTGTCTGCTGTACTTACTGCTTGTTGACAACGTCTTTTTCCTAGAATTTGGGGGGTGTGCGTGATAGTTATAGTACACTCAACAATTTCAAAATATGTATATAATTGCGTACTAAATCGTGCATTACATAATATTTGGGGCGTGGCCAAATAATTAATATGAATATGTATCTGAATAAAATATATAAAATAATGATGATAAAAACAATAATACCAAAAATCTAAGAGTAAAAGTGCATAGTAAAGTGACGAGATTAAATATTAGTAACTTAAAATCCTTTGAAAAGAAATACACACTAGCATGTATCTTACAAACACTAACTTACAAACATTGATTCATTACAGCAAGTCGTCCGATATTTTAACTTACGGATTTGTGTAGACTTCCAGCCTTGTGCGTGAAACAATGTGATTCAAAACTAGAACCTAAAAATATTTGTTCCCAGGCACAACAGCTTCAAACTGGTTTACCGGGGTATGTTGTTAACGTTAGCGTCTCGAGGAGTTGCGTTTCAAATTTACCCGCCAGCCAATCATCGCCGGCCGGGCGTGTTGACGTATGTGCGTCGACGCAGTACGTACAGGCGGCGTGTTCTGCAGTGAGGGGCTTCTGTCTGCTGTACTTACTGCTTGTTGACAAATCGGGTCTTTTTCCTAGAATTTGGGGGGTGTGCGTGATAGTTATAGTACACTCAACAATTTCAAAATATGTATATAATTGCGTACTAAATCGTGCATTAAAAATTGCAAAATCTGACAAAAGCAAAACGTAAAAAAGTTTTTTAAGTCATGGGACTATAAACAATAGAAAGGAACTTTGGTATAAAGAGGTCCATGAAATCAATTCTGAGAAAAGCAGCGTAAAAAATGTAGATAATAATAGATAATGATTAGATAATAAAAAATAAGATTTAACTAAATAAATAAATACATTTGACTAAAATAAACAAAAATATTAAAATAAGTAATTTAAATGTAATAAATAAATAAATACTACATCTGACGGTACAGTGTTTTAGAAAAAGAAACGTAATAATGTAATGCAAATGAAAATAAATATTTTCCAAATAATAGTTTACCCATATTTATAATATTAATTTTCACATTATAAACTGGGTCAGTTTATACAGTATATAGATGCCTTTTCAATTTTATAATGGGACCCCTTGCATGAGGATGATCATATTTAGGGGTCTGTAGCATCTAAGATTTAAAAACCTTGTCCTAGGGCTGCTTTTCATGCTGGTAATTTAAGTGGGCCAGACATAAATAAAATAGATACCGGTAAATTAGTTAATTAATACTTCCTTTCTGTAGATGCATAAGTGATAATTTAAGCCTATTTTCCTTCTACCTAAATAGTATGTCTGACTGATATTTCCCTTTTTTATATATGCTCTATCTATTATATCTATCTATCTATCTATCTATCTATCTATCTATCTCAGCTCACTGTTAATCAAGCGTGTACAGTGTGACTGATGCCTCAGACAAATTAGAAAAAAGCCTTTTTCAAAAAGGGGCAGAGGCCAGAAGCAGTGTGTTGTCTTGATTAGTAACTGTGAGAGGGAGAGAGAGAGAGAGAGAGAGAGAGATCCTGATGTTCTGTATGCTGACTACATTCAACTCAATGCGAAAAGAATCAAGAACAACTTAATTTTCTACACCACTATGATTAGTGCTTGGAAACTGGCCATCTGTGAAAAGGGGGAGAGGCGAGAAGCAGTGTGTTGTCTTGATTAGTAACTGTGAGAGGGAGAGAGAGAGAGAGAGAGAGAGAGATCCTGATGTTCTGTATGCTGACTACATTCAACTCAATGCGAAAAGAATCAAGAACAACTTAATTTTCTACACCACTATGATTAGTGCTTGGAAACTGGCCATCTGTGAGGAATACAAGCATGTATTTAAAGAAGGAATAGGCCGAGGTGGAAGACTAACTATTTGTGAAGCTGAAATGCTAGACACAGACAACCCCATTCTCACTATAACCTACTACACTAAAGGCACCTTCCTACTGCAAGGCAATGAAGCAAGCCTAAATTCATTTGAGGAGATTTTCCCCCTGCTGAAGGCCAGAGTAGAGAAGAAGAGAGACGAGACTCATGTGAACTGCACAGACTCTGAGGAGGAAGGCCCAGTGAATCCTCCACCTTCACCATCTGAACGTCAACTGAGAGACAGTTTAGCCCTACTAGAACTGGACTTTACTGAATTCAGAGAACACACTCAAGCAAAACTCTCAGACACTAACACAAACATTTACATCCATGAGCTCAAAGATGAACTCCAGCAGCTGAAGAACAACACCAGCTCTTCCATCACTGAACTCACAAGAGCTCTCAGAGAACTGCAAGAAGAAAACCGAACTCTCCGCTTACAGCTATGCAAACTAGAGGAGAACACAGAGAAAAAAGAAGAGAACTTCTCCAGAAAGCTGCAAGAGATGAGAGAACAGTTACAGAAAAACACAAAAGACAACACACTTCACTACAACACTACAATAACTACAGACAAACCAAACTACACAAACACAGAAAGCGTACCTACAACAAACACACAGACACCTGCAGCAATGCAGCAACCACCCGCCCAGGCTCCAGAACCTGATCCAGATGTTCTTCTCCTCATGGACTCTAATGGAAAGTTTGTGGACCCTCAGAAACTCTTCTCACACCAAAAAGTCACTTCAAAGTGATGTAGCACAACAGGCCATGCCCACCAGATCATCAGAGACGTCACAGGACACCCCTCATGTATTATCATTCACACTGGGACTAACGACCTTCACTCGCTACGCAACAATACTGTTGATGCTGTGAGGAAAATGGCAGAAATCACCAGCAAAACGTTCCCAGAATCCCGAATCATAATCTCCACGCTTCTCCCAAGACAAGACACACACCCACACATCATCTACAGCATCAATGCTGAAATTTCCCGTGGCTGTTCTGCGCTCCCCAATGTACACCTGGCCCACCACCACCACATCGGCCTCCAACACCTGTATGATGGACTCCACCTACACAAAGACGGAGTGCGTATTTTTGCAAAGACCCTAAAGGATGCAGCCCTGGGCCGCAGTCCAGCATCACCGAGACACTTACTACCAATTCCAGAATACCAGCGGCCCATTCACCCCTACATGCCCAGACATCCCCCTTCGGCCCCGGTGAGGAAAGACATCACCTGGACAAA
>NW_015505192.1:555062-557765 GCF_001515645.1 Sinocyclocheilus grahami
TGAAATGCTAGACACAGACAACCCCATTCTCACTATAACCTACTACACTAAAGGCACCTTCCTACTGCAAGGCAATGAAGCAAGCCTAAATTCATTTGAGGAGATTTTCCCCCTGCTGAAGGCCAGAGTAGAGAAGAAGAGAGACGAGACTCATGTGAACTGCACAGACTCTGAGGAGGAAGGCCCAGTGAATCCTCCACCTTCACCATCCCAACGTCAACTGAGAGACAGTTTAGCCCTACTAGAACTGGACTTCACTGAATTCAGAGAACACACTCAAGCAAAACTCTCAGACACTAACACAAACATTTACATCCAGGAGCTCAAAGATGAACTCCAGCAGCTGAAGAAAAACACCAGCTCTTCCATCATTGAAATCACAAGAGCTCTCAGAGAACTGCAAGAAGAAAACCGAACTCTCCGCTTACAGCTATGCAAACTAGAGGAGAACACAGAGAAAAAAGAAGAGAACTTCTCCAGAAAGCTGCAAGAGATGAGAGAACAGTTACAGAAAAACACAAAAGACAACACACTTCACTACAATATAGCTCCTACTACAGACAAACCAAACTACACAAACACAGAAAGCGTACCTACAACAAACACACAGACACCTGCAGCAACACAGGCCTCACCCGCCCAGGCCCCAGAACCTGATCCAGATGTTCTTCTCCTCATGGACTCTAATGGAAAGTTTGTGGACCCTCAGAAACTCTTCTCACACCAAAAAGTCACTTCAAAGTGATGTAGCACAACAGGCCATGCCCACCAGATCATCAGAGACGTCACAGGACACCCCTCATGTATTATCATTCACACTGGGACTAACGACCTTCACTCGCTACGCAACAATACTGTTGATGCTGTGAGGAAAATGGCAGAAATCACCAGCAAAACGTTCCCAGAATCCCGAATCATAATCTCCACGCTTCTCCCAAGACACGACACACCCCCACACATCATCTACAGCATCAATGCTGAAATTTCCCGGGGCTGTTCTGCGCTCCCCAATGTACACCTGGCCCACCACCACCACATCGGTCTCCAGCACCTGTATGATGGACTCCACCTACACAAAGACGGAGTCCGTATTTTTGCAAAGACCCTAAAGGATGCAGCCCTGGGCCGCAGCCCAGCATCACCGAGACACTTGCACTCCAGAATACCACCGGCCCATTCACCCCTACATGCCCAGACATCCCCCTCCAGTCCCGGTGAGAAAAGACATCGCCTGGACAAACGTCACACGTCGTCCACCACACCCACCAATGGCTCCCTGTATCCAAGCCCTGAATTCTGAAGAATTGAAGAATCTAATCACTATATTTATAATTTTTTTAAATAACTAAAGATGGTGTTAATTTAGCTACAAATGAAATCAATTACATATTTCAAAAAGCAGCATATATAAGTGAATTGAAAAAGAAAGGCAAAAAATTCACTAAAAAAACACTAAAAGATGAAAAATGGTTTGACTCGGACTGCAAAACATTAAGAAAACAACTTAGAAAATTATCAAATCTGAAACATAAAGAACCATACAACACCAACATAAGAACTGAATACTGTTCAAAACTAAAACAATACAAAGACACAATTAGAGCAAAAAAGCAGCACCATCTGACCAAAAGTTTACATGAAATAGAACATTCAGTAAACCATAATCAGATCTGGGATATGTGGAATAATCTGAGCACAACAAAACCACAAGACCTACCAATACAAGATGGAGAAATTTGGACAAAACATTTTGAAAACTTATATAAAGAAATCCCACCAAAACAACTCAATGACAATTATAATCTGATCAAACAAAATCTACAAACTTATGAAAACACAATTAAAAATAATCAAAATCCACTTGACTTCCCAATTACATATAAAGAATTGACAAACAAACTCAAAAGCAAAAAATGTAAGAAATCTTGTGGTCTGACAGCATTCTAGGTGAAATGCTGAAACACAGCACACCTGAGCTTCAGACAGCTGTGCTCAAATTATTCAACACTATACTTAGTTCAGGCTGATTTCCTGACATCTGGACCCAAGGACTCATTACTCCTATTCATAAGAGGGGAGACAAACTGGACTCTAATAATTTCAGAGGCATTTGTGTGAGCAGTAATCTGGGGAAGTTATTTAGCAGTATTTTAAACCATAGAATGGTAAACTTCCTTAACGAGCACAATGTCCTGAGCCCGAGTCAGATTGGCTTCCTTCCAAATCACAGAACGACTGACAACATTTACACCCTACACACCCTAATCAATAAACACGTAAAACAGAACAAAAATGGAAAAATATTTGCATGCTTTATCGATTTCAAAAAAGCATTTGATTCTATTTGGCATGACGTATTATATTATAAGCTCTTACAAAGTGGTGTAGGGGGTAAAGTTTTTGACATTGTAAAATCAATGTATTCAAACAACAAATGTGCAATCCGAAATTGGCAACATACAGAATTCTTCACCCAGAAAAGAGGAGTGCAGCAGGGCTGTAGCCTGAGTCCAACATTGTTCAACATTTACATTAATGAATTAGCGATGCAGTTGGAACAGTCTACAGCCCCTGGACTCACTCTACAAGACAAAAACATCAAGCTTTTGCTGTACGCAGATGATCTGGTGCTGCTGTCATCCACCCCACAGGGACTACAGCAGCACCTGGACCTGCTGCACAACTACTGCCAGAACTGGGCCC
>NW_015505192.1:558699-568059 GCF_001515645.1 Sinocyclocheilus grahami
TGGAAAAATATTTGCATGCTTTATCGATTTCAAAAAAGCATTTGATTCTATTTGGCACGACGGATTATATTATAAGCTCTTACAAAGTGGTGTAGGGGGTAAAGTTTTTGACATTATAAAATCAATGTATTCAAACAACAAATGTGCAATCCGCATTGGCAACAAACATACAGAATTCTTCACTCAGAAAAGAGGAGTGCAGCAGGGCTGTAGCCTGAGTCCAACACTGTTCAACATTTACATTAATGAATTAGCGGTGCAGTTGGAACAGTCTACAGCCCCTGGACTCACTCTACAAGACAAAAACATCAAGCTTTTGCTGTACGCAGATGATCTGGTGCTGCTGTCATCCACCCCACAGGGACTACAGCAGCACCTGGACCTGCTGGACAACTACTGCCAGAACTGGGCCCTGGCAGTAAACCTCAAAAAGACCAACATTACGGTCTTTCAGAAAAAGCCCAGATGTCAGGAACACAGATACCAGTTCAGTCTAAGCAGCACCGCCCTAGAACACACGATGCAGTACACTTACCTCGGCCTGATCGTCACTGCATCGGGGAGTTTCAGTTTGGCAGTGAATGCTCTCAAAGATAAAGCTCGAAGAGCTCTATACGCAATCAAGAAAAAATTCCAAAATATTGAAATACCGCTTCCAATTTGGTGTAAAATCTTTGATAGTGTGATTCAGCCCATAGCGCTGTATGGAAGTGAGGTTTGGGGTCCACTCAGTGATCAGAGCTACACTAGATGGGACAGACATCCAACAGAAGCCCTACACACAGAATTCTGCAAAATGATTCTAAAACTACAAAGAAAAACAACCAATAACGCATGCAGGGCAGAATTAGGCCGATTCCCATTGATTATCAATATGCATAAAAGATCTCTCAAATTCTGGATGCATCTTAAATCAAGTCCCACAGATTCGCTACATTTTAAAGCGCTACAAACCCAAGAACTGAACCCCGAAAAGAGTCCACTCAGTCAGCTAGTTCTGAGACTTACTAACCTGACTAACTCTACTAACACTATCCAGTCTCAAACCAGCACTGCTTCTCATCCAAACATCAAAATAAATCAAATTATCAAACAATCTAAAAATACATATCTGGAACATTGGGATCAAGAAACTAAAACACAAAGTAAATTACAATTCTATCGAACTCTAAAATCAAATTATGAATTGGAAGATTATCTCCAGAGTGTCAGAGACACAAAGCAGAGACAGATCCTGACCAAGTACAGGCTCAGTGAGCACAGCCTAGCCATCGAGACCGGCAGACACAGAAAGAGCTGGTTACCCAGAGAGCAAAGAGTGTGTGCTCACTGTGAGACAGGAGAGATCGAGACTTCCTCCTTCACTGTCATAAATACAGATCCATAAGAAACCTCTACTTCAACAAATTCACCAACTTAATAAGGAACTTTACAACCATTAGTGAAACAGAACAAATAAGGATAGTATTAAGAGAGGGACAGACAGCAGCACTGGCTGTGAGATATGTGTGGATGTGCCACCGCCTGAGAGACAGCAGGTGAATGTGTGTGTGTGTGAGTGAGAGAGGAAACCTCTACTTCAACAAATTCACCAACTTAATAAGGAACTTTAAAACCATTAGTGAAACAGAACAAATAAGGATAGTATTAAGAGAGGGACAGACAGCAGCACTGGCTGTGAGATATGTGTGGATGTGCCACAGCCTGAGAGACAGCAGGTGAATGTGTGTGTGTGTGTGTGTGTGTGTGTGTGTGTGTGGGTGAGAGAGAGACAGCAGGTGAACGTGTGTTGTGTCTGACCTCAGTGTGTTACCCTATACTGTCCACCACAGTGATCCGGAATATGTATGTGTGTTTCTATGTAAGTTAAAGACTGTGGTATCAAATGTTCACATGTTATACTTTGTTACAGTTTAATACTTAGAGTGAGTGTATGAGAGAGAGAGAGAGAGAGAGAGAGAGAGATGGCCAACTTCACACCATCCTATTAAAGGGATCCACCAGTGGGGTGTGCAGAGCAACTTGCAGCACCAACTCAAAACAAGGCTCTCTCAAGTGCTAGAAGAGCAGTGAACTGCATTAGAAGCTGGATCTGCGCTGAATTTGGGTGCCGAGTCCTGCAAACATGATTGCCACCACACAGCAGAACATGACAACGGAGCTGGTAAACGAAGCTAAACAGCATGTTTTATGCATTGCATGAGCAAAGACTAAATACAGACTGACGATAAAACGGGTTCGATGCTGTATTTTACACATCTGTGTGAACTAGAGCCGCAGCACGCGACCAGTATTCTCTCTCATATCCTGTTTCTGATCTTTCTAATCTTGTTTAAACGCATTTATAAGTACATTAAACACGTGCTTTTTCGGCACAGGTGTTGCTCGCATTGATTCGCCTCGGTTTTCATTCATACTTTCACAGGAGCTGTCCGTATCCCTCCATCTGCTTCGCTCCGTTACATCAGTTACTACTGCAGTGCTTTCAGTGACTCACTGAGTAATAGAAGTGGGGCTTTTCCAAAGAGCTTACTATCAGGCTGTCGTTTTCAACTTCTTCTTCAAGGTTTTGACATCTGAGTTCGATATTTGTGTTGTTCAGTCGCGCAATTGAACCAGACAGCTGACTTGAAGCGATGTGAATTCTCTGTGAAAGAATTTCAGATCTATTCTTTTTAAAATTCTAAAAAAGAACGAAATGGTAGTTTGGCAAAATGTTCATTTTAAAAATATTTATTTAAAAACAAGAAGTGAATACATTTTATTTTAAAATATTATATTTTCTTTATTAAAATATTTTCTTGTGCATTTAAAAAAAAAACTTCTCTCTGTCTTACAAATCAAAGTGTTAGCAAGCCCACATGAAAGAAGCCATTTTGTTGTCATGTGACTAAGAAGACTTAAGAGTGTTTTAAATTGTGGCATTGTTTTCATGCCACAATTAAGCAAAATTAAGCCCCAAATATTACTGTAATACAAATTTAATTCATAAATCAAGGTTAGTGTTACATATATTTCCACGATCTCCATATATTTCAACACAGAAATAATCTTTATATTGTGAATGTGCGAGACTTCAGATTCATTAGCCTCTATGGGTAAATTACAGGAAGAATAACAAAGTGCAGTAAGCCTTAAAACTATTTGCACCTCAAACCAGAGTATTCATGATTACAATAATAAATTAAAATAATATGATAACAGCGTTTGCAACATCAAGCAGCATAACAAATTGTTCTTAAATGCACAATAAGGTTGATATAAACATAATATAGCATTATTTTAGCATTATAATAACGACAATGCTGCTTAATTGTTGGGAAAATAACATCACCAATGCAAAAAATATGAAAGGTCCTACAACAGGTTATATTTTCTTCATTTTCCTTTGAATTTGGACTGAAATATAACTGTTCACGTGTTCCCCCATATAAATATTATTTTCACGTCCCTTTCAAATACAGATTTTACTCTCGTCTGTACTCCTTGCCAGGAAATCTCTATTGCTCCTGGTCAGTGTTTGCACAGTAATTCATGCTGCACTGATAAACACGATCACCTAGCGAATGGCGCTTATTTCTGAAATGTTTATGTAAGAGCCTATTCTAGAAGGTTGTTAGAGTGTAAGGGAGTGTGAAGGAGCAGCGTTTCTCCTCTATGGTTGCAGATGACTCATATGATGCATCTTTAACTGAAACATAATCAAATCACCCTCTCTCTTTGTAGTCTCCAACTCATTTGCGTATATTCTGCCTGGTGCCACGACCATTAAGAGCAACCTGCGTGCATAGAGCGATGGCAGTTAACGGCAAGAGAATGTCACCATGACAAAATTTTATTTTTGCATTTGTGTTAGAGAATAAAAAAAGAAATAAAACAACAACAATTAAGTAGGTGCACAACGCTATGACAAGATAAAGAGATACCATAGAAAAATGCAATGTACAAGTTCTATTAATCTAGTAATCATTGTCTTTATATTTTATTACTAGCATGGGTCTATGGAGTGAGTGGCACTCTGTTTCCAGCAGATAAGAAACACCCAGAGTAATTAGTTTCTTTTGCATTGTATTTCCCCCTTCACATCTGAAAACTAATGTTCTGCACCATTCCTGTAATTATTATTTTTTGCATAACTGCTGCACTGATGAAATTCATTGTGCAATTAGTGTGCAGATGCACACTGTATTCATTTAAAGATACATTTTCAATATATTGTTTTTGCTTTCCTTAGTGTTTTCACTTAATGATGTTCTTAGCCACAAACAATTAGTTTCACGAGTGAAAGTGATCGATAACGGGGACGATTACCTTGATAAAGTGAATCATATTCGGCTAGACACGTGATCTCAACTTCGCATGATTTGAAATACAACCATTTTATTATGTCGGTTATATGCTTTCAAACATATTTACAAAACTTCTATTTGGTTTATTATTATTATTATTTTTAATGAGGATAAAATGACCTTAAGTGCGCCTTTAAAATAATGGTTCATCAACTAAATGTTGAGTGACAGGAAATGATTCTATCCACACGATGGGAAGCTTTGAATGAACTCTCCTCATGTCAGAGCAACCTATGCTTGCTGACCTCAGCAAGAAAAGCTCTACAGATCTGTCTCATTCAGTGCATTAGATTGAACCTTCTGGCTGAAGGAAGACTACATTTTGCATTAGGAGGAATATTAAATTACAATATTTAAAAATATTACTGTAATTTAGTAATTACATTATTGTGTTTTGTCAGAGACTAAAATATTGATAATGTGTGTGCAGTTTTGTGAAAAATTATTTCAGATTTGTAATCGCACAGGATATAATATTATAATGCATTCAAATAAAATCATATAATATGTAAAATAATATAAAATAAAGTGTAAAATAATACAATATATATATTTTAATGTTTTTAAATATATTTTTTATATATTTTATTTTATATATATATATATATATATATATATATATATAGATAGATATAATACATAAGTATAAATAAAATATCTAAATAAATAAAAAAATAATGCATGAAAAATTGAAGTATAGATTATATTTCATATTATATATGAAATATCATATATCATGTAAAATATCATATATCATATCATATCATTTAATATAATGTGAAACATGTTGTTAAAAATCACTCAGAACACTTTGGCAACCACATAGTAATGTCCTGGCAACTACTCATTTGCATGAGGTCCAAAAAAGATGTAAAAATCGAATCCATCAAATAATATTACAATGATATCTGGAGCAAAATCCATTGATCCATTTGGAAAGTGTTATCCATCTGAGATAAATATGAGGAAATTATATTTTACTGTATCTTTTCCTCTCAGATTATTGACAGGTAGAAGGTCTCCTGAGACAGCGACCACTTTGTCACCAGCTTGAAATGTTAACATGAATGAGGCCGTGCAGGAAGCTCATTAATTATGTAACTGTACTTTGTGTCATCGATTTGAGCTGCATAATAACCTTTCCAGCCTGTCCTTTGTTTGGCTTTATTCGCGAGGAGCTGTTTCACAGCAAGCGTTCACTCTTCAGGAGGTTTTGGATCAAACGGCCGGAGTTGGCTGGAGATTGGTTAGTGCGGTTCCTCTTTGCATTTTCAAATACAGAGATAATTTTTTAAGTGCGCTTTTTTCTGAGCATGCTATTTAGGATGCTTTGGCAGTTTTCAGAAAAGTGTGATTGACTGTGATCAGTTTGCTCAGAGGAATGTATATCTGAAAGAATATGACTGCAAACACCTCCAGTTAGATGTTATTTATTCAAAATGCAGATTCGTTTCTGATGGTAATATTTCATATCCTAAACCTCAGTAAACCCAATGCATCTCATTACCGTGAGAGGAAAACCATGATATGAGCTGACTTTGTGCTATCTGCTTTAGGCACGTCCTGACAGTTACTCCTAGACTGATTATGATTGAGTGGGCTTTCTGTTTGCTTGAAAGATCCTTAATAAAGCATTCTATGTCTAATATCTTTGTGAGTAAGGCTTAGTGTCTTCTCATTGTCATAAATCTAGCTATAGATGCCAATTAAATGTGAGTAATATTTCTTAGACAGTATTGCCTGACAGCTGTAAATGATTCATCCCCAAACATTCTATGTTATGCTGATGGCAGCAGTTTATATTCATCAAAGCTTTTGCTTTTTTGCTTGCTCATTCAGTGCAGATACATGTACTCCATTAATGTCCACGAGACAATCTATACCTCAGAGATTGTGCAATATTGTATTTCTATTATATTATATATTCAATATCACATATATTTTATTTATAATTTGTATTATTATTAATATTGTCATTAATAATATAATATTGATGATCAATATTATCAATATGATCATTACACTATATATGTAATTATTATTATTTATTAGTAATAGTATTGTTATTATTTAAGCTATTTGCATTTCCATTTCTTTTCTAGGCTATATCTAATTGTTAAGCTATGCATTTTTTACTTGAGAAGGAACAGATGTTTTATAGGATGTAATTATTCATCAGTAAATTAAATTAGTTTTCCTCAGTGGCAACAACATTGCCACTAAATGTATATGATTATTATGACCTTTGTATATGATTATTGCGATCTATATGGCAATAGCCTATAGTGGGTATAGAAAAGAATCACCCCCCCTTGACAATAATCACATTTTGCTGCTTTGTAGCCTGAAATGAAAACGGACACAGTTTTACTTTTATCCAGCTGTATTTACTCAGTGCAACTTATAACAGTGAAAGATATGATATAACATCAACATGTCAGAAAAAATAAAATAAAAAAACTGAATCACTGAGTTGGAAAAAAGATCACCCCCTTGTGTTAGTATTTTGTTGAACCACCTTTTGCTTTAATTACAGCCTTTAGTCTGTTGGGATTTGTCTCTACTAACTTTGCACATCTAGACTTTGCAATATTTGCCCACTCATCTTTGCAGAACTGCTTAAGTTCAGTTAAATTTGATGGTGAGCGTTTGATTTTGTCATAAATTCCTGCAGCTGCTTTAGAGTTGCTGTCGATCTCTTGGTCGCCTCTCTGACCAGTTTCCTCCTGGCTCTTTCATTCTCCAGTTTGGAGCGACGTCCTGATCCAGGGAGGGTCTGTTGTGTACCAAATACCTTCCACTTTTTAATAATAGACTTCACTGTACTTCTAGGCTTTGATAACGCCTTTTAATTTTTTTGTATCCATCTCCTGACTTTTGCCTGTCCATAACTTTATCCTGGAGATCTTTTGACAGTGCCTTGCCACCCATAGTTGATTGTTTGCTTCAGTTGCACTGCCAAGGACTGAACTGCTCCAGGAAAGCTCTTTTCATGCTGAGCTAATCAAAAAGAATGCAGTAGATCACAGCTGAAGGTCAAATGGCTTTGTGTGCCATTGAGAAGGTGACCTGACTGAGTCATTTTTAGGAGGGGGTGATCCTTATTCCAACTCAGTGATTTTTTTTTTCTCCTGACATGTTGGTGTTATATCATATCTTTCACTTGGATGTTATAAGTTGTACTGAGTAAATACAGCTGGAAAAAAACAAAAACTGTGTCGGTCTTAATTTCAGGCTGCAAAGCAACAAAATGTGATTATTGTCAAGGGGGCTGATTCTTTTCTATACCAACTGTATTCAGGGTTTGAAATGAACTTTTTCACTCACCTGCCAATTTGGCTTATCGGCCATTCATAACTTCTATTACCCCCCCACCCCCCTCACAAAAATAAATAAATAAATAAACCAACAGCTAAAGGCAGTCTACACTGGACGGGACAAAGCGACCGTTACAAATAATTTGTACTTTGTGTCAGTACATCATAAATAGAACGAGGCAGCAGTTTACTGTCGGGGATTTGTCATGCCATGTAGACAGCATCACAGATTATAATGGGTAATATTGTAGTTTGTCAAGCCGCTCACATTCCGGTGTAAACACAGTCTTCAGTAGTTTTTTGACTCTTCGCTATTGCTTCAATGCAGAGGAAACCAGCGTGCCGTTGTTTGTTGCATAGTGGCGGGTATGTATGTTCAAGAAAGCTAGATATGCTGCACAATTAGGCCTAATATAAAAACACTCCTAATGAGTCCATCAACAAATGTGATTATATTAGAGAACATCTCAAGCCCATTTATGTTTGTATTCAGCGGTTGGTGCTTAAATTGCAGTGATTAGTCAGACAATTTGCGTGCAGTGACATCTTTCAAAATGAATTGTGGGAATTAGCTTCCTCTCATTACCATAGTGAAGGCAAAATGTAGAGCCCTGTCACATAGTACAACGCTTACTTGAATTCTGGGATGACTTCTCTAAATCATTTAATTGTCTAATGAGGATTGGGTCAAACTTTACATTATAGTGTTGAAATGTAATTAAATAAGCAAGCAATGTGTAAAATGAATTACATTTACTTAAAGGTGAAGTGTGTCATTTAAAAAAACAAAACTCATTCTCATTTTTCAGCTTAATATGCAGAGGCTTTAAGTATGGATAATATTTAGTTATTATTTTAGCAAATTTGCATTTGCTCCGGCTCTGATCTGCTAAGTCAGGGGTCTCCAAACTCGGTCCTGGAGGGCCGGTGTCCTGAAGAGTTTAGTTTTTCCAACTTGCCTCAACACACCTGGTTGGAAGTTTCTAGTATGCCTAATAAGACCTTGATTAGCTGATTCAGGTGTGTTTAATTAGGGTTGGAGCTAAACTCTGCAGGACACCGGCCCTCCAGGTCTGAATCTGGTGACCCCTGTGCTAGGTAATGCCCACTATTCACTATCCAATCCTTATAATGTATATAATATAATGCATGTAATCAAGCCCCACCCTAAATTTTGTCTAATTGGATATAATGTTTCACTCTTACATAAATAAAAGAAAGTATAATTAAAATATATAAAATATTTTATAAAATGTATATTATATAGTGTATTATACATACATGCATGGAATGTGGAAACCGTGATACCATTCAAAAGTTTGGGATAAATAAGACTTAAAAAAAAAAAGAAAAAGTAAGGACACGTTAAATTGATCAAAAGTCACAGTAAGAACATTTATAATGTAAAAAAAAAACGGTTTCATATAAGTTCTGTTCTTTTGAGCTTTCTATTCAAAAATTGTGGCCACAAACATATTAAGCAGCAAAAAAAAAAATTCAACACTGATAATAATAAGAACTAGTATTAATAATATATATATATATATATACAGTGGGTACGGAAAGTATTCAGACCCCCTTAAATTTTTCACTCTTTGTGATATTGCAGCCATTTGCTAAAATCATTTCAGTTATTTTTTTTTCCTCATTAATGTACACACAGCACCCCATATTGACAGAAAAACACAGAATTG